>NC_049207.1:47071354-47238854 GCF_013347855.1 Anguilla anguilla | reverse complement strand
TATATGTCTCATCTGGTGGCAAGCCCGATGAGTAACCGGAGTCTATTCTGTCTATTCTTATCCCCCATGCAGCTTCAATAATTCATCCCTTTTTTTCTTGACTTCTTTTGTTCAAAATCTTTCTGATCTTCCCCCTTGCCCCCCCCCCCCCCCCAACCCAGCCCCACCCCTTCACTCCCCCTCTCTCTCCTTCACTCAGGTTCATCTATTAGTCATTAGACAAGTTTTGTCTGCAATCGTGGAGCTGAGGCTCTGTCCATGTATCCGTGCCTGCATCCGTGTGTGTCTGTGCCCATCTGTCCATGTGTCTGTTTGTCCATGTGTCTGTGTCTGCATCTGTCTCTACACGTTTAACGCGACTGTTTCTGATTAAGTGAGCGTGGGGGTGTGTAAATGTGGGTGCAGCATGTGATCACACGCGACACGACGTACACCATACGGAGGTTTTTATAAATATGGAAACCAGAGCTCATTGCATTCCACACCCTCATGCTCCTCTTATCCAAACATACACACTGTAAGGAAGCCACACACCAGCTGACACTATTATTTTTGCAGACGGAAAAGGGTTCACCTTTTCCCTGCATTTTCTAATGATTGACTTACTTGCGTTTTATTTTCGGGTTTAATATTAAAACTGTAACAATCAATGGAAGAAGGGTTTTAAAAGTCCAAATCCCCTCACCCCCTCCTCCCCTTCTGCGTTTGGACTCTGTATGCATACAAACTGTCCTGTTCCACCTATAGAACACTGTCCTGTTCCACCTATAGAAAACCACTCACCCTAAGCCCTGCGGTCAATCAAAAGCACCTCGATTCTGAAGCGTTCACACTTTTACTTTGCCTTTCTCGTTCCGAACGTTTGCTCTGTGCTACCCTGCCTCCAGTCCCTAAAAGCCCTGGAGGTTTAGTGAGGGGGAACGGGCTTGGGCCGCCAGTGACGCAGGTAGACAGGAAATGGATCTCCTGTGACCGTTTCCTGTCCTCTAGGCCCAATCCATCCTCTCCGCTTCCTGTGCGAATTTATAGACCCTGTCTCTCCCTCCCCAAACAGTCACCCTCGCTCCCTCAGGTCTGGGATTGGACGGCCGTGCTAAATCAACCAATGAAAAAGCTCCAGTGGCCAAAAAAAAACAGACCAGCCATCACATGGAGCCGGCAGTAATAACGTACTCCGCTCTCTGCGTTTCATTAGGAAATGCGTCACCGTCGTCGGGGGGTTATTTACGATTTCTGAACACCCGAGTACGCGCTCGGCGGAGGTGGAAGTTCTATTAATACCCCCCCTTCTCCGCTCGTAGCCAATGGGAGCGCGGTACGCGGTGTCCTTTTGTAATAAAGCATATTTCCGCTAATGGCTGCTGTTTGTCATCGCCTCGTACCTCGTCCCGCCTCGGGCGGGGAGAGAGAGACGCTGACTAAGGGGCGCGTTTCGGCGAGCCAGCGGAACGAGAGGCCAGATAAGGAAGCGAGAGAAGAAGAAGAAGGCCAAACGGATCCTGGTTTCAGCGCTTCGCGCGATCGGTGAAAACGGACCTCGGGTCGTCCGTGTGGCCCTGAAATCAGGGCAGATGCTTTGGGGAGAGAGTCACCTCAACTAGGGTTACAGCACTGTGAGCGATGACTTCATCTTCTGAGCAGCTGACAGTGCCTCAACTCAGAGATTCACAAAAACCTCCCCCAGATAGCAGCCCTGTGGCTAAAGACACCCACATTTAAAAAAACAAACAAAAAAGCCGAGAGACCTTCATGTATTTAGCACACAAGTGCATGGAAGGCATTTCTAAATCATGGTGTCATTGAAATTGGATCCATACGACCCAACGATCACTGCTTTACCAGTGACGACAAAACCAGGCAGGATTTAAGTGTAAAATGCGTCCTTTCATGAAATGCATACAATTTATATGGGACTCTGCCAGGACTCACAAAACCCCTAGTAGGCCCCCTTCCCCCCAGTTTGGGAAACCCTTGCCTTAGCTCACTGCAGTACAGTGCACCGGGAGGGGTGGAAATTTGGAGTAACCTCCCATCTGTGGGCCCAGGTTCCTTTCTGGCTGCGGTTCTAACCTGGGGGGGGGGGGGTGGGGGGAAGGTCCAGCCAAGACAACGTGTCACAGCTGCTCCCCAGAATGGCAGAGACGCCCTCGTCACCCCCCGTCCCCCCCCTTTGAATTCTGCCACCTGCCCCACCCCGTTACGCTAGGATAATGGAGCCCGCGAGAGGAGTGGCACCGCCAGAACCGCTCCCCTAAACCGGAGAGTAATGAGGGCTGTGCATCGCGGCAGGCTGGCATTACCTCAGCACGTGCCGCTTCGCTCCCCACACCAAAGCCCTCATTTGCTTTCCCCGGCCCTTCTGCAAATTGCCCCCCTGGGAGGCCCGTGCCAGACGCCCTTTCTCCTCCCGCCGCCGCCGCCTCTCTGTTAGCGACTGAAGCGCGGCGGCCGTTTCGGGGGATTCGTTACGCTCCCGAGACGCTGGCGGAACAGGTCGCCAGCTGCCGTCGGAGTTAGAGAGCTGTTGAGCGTCTTCTGGTTCAGACTGAAAACCCGCCCTCTTCAAACTGCATTTTGAGCGTTTCAACCCTTCTTTCTCCTAGCGGTACCTGTGATTCACTGATTTCCAGTCATTCCTTTACTGCTAAGGGTTCTTCACAATTAATGTCGCAGAACGTTCATTATCTTGGTGTTTTTCCAGTGCAAAGTCATTTCTTTTTGTTGATTTTAGCAATGGCTGTGCTTGCTAAACTATAAGGAAAATAGAGACCGGCGGTTTGTGTTTAATTGTGGGTGAAAATCCTGATTTAAGTTAAGGACAAATGTTGATTGAATCCAGACCTAAGTTAAGGACATGTTGACAGAATCCCGCTTAAGTTAAGGACATGTTGATTGAATCTCGCCCTGTGTTAAGGATACATTGCTGATGAAATCCTGGTTCTAAGTGTGTTTTGTTTTTATTTTGTTCTTCTCAGGTGGCCATTAAATCCATTCGTAAAGAGAAGATAAAGGACGAACAGGACATGGTGCACATCCGCCGAGAGATCGAGATCATGTCTTCTCTCAGACACCCCCACATCATCTCCATCTACGAAGGTCAGTCTGCTCCACCCTAATCCACCCCACCCCACTCTGCACATCCCCCTCCCACCCCGTCCACCTATATCTTAGGGGTCTGCTGCCCTGGTCCTGGAGAGCTGCAAGCTCTGCTGGTTTTTGCTTTCACATGTAATATCAGCACCCAGTTCAGACCCAATTAACCAGCTGAAGTGAGTTAACTGTGTAATCAACAGCTCTAATTAATTAATTACACGCAGAGTAACAATGAAAACCAGCAGAGCTTGCGGCTCTCCAGGACCAGGGATGCAGACCCATGATCTCTCTAACCACCCCAACCTCCTCTGCTACACCGACTCCACCTCACCCTGCCACACCCTGCCTGCCCTGCCCTGCCCTGCTAAACCACACCCAAATCTCCAGTTACACCCCTGCCTGCTGTCCTTCACAGAACGTTTATCTTTATAAACTATCGCCTGGATTCAATCAGTGGTTGTCTTTAAATTTTGACCTCAAGTTTTATTTAGAAGTTACTCCTTTTTTCCCCCAGTTCAGAAATGCAACATTTTTCCATTCCGAACAATAGACTTAAACTGATTTGCTGCATTTAGCTGAGAGTCAGAACTAAGGACAAACCCTTGATTGGATCCAGGCCTCGTTCTCCATCTCGTATCTTTGGAGTGTGTGTGGAGCGTGTCTCGGTTTAGGGGGAGGGCGACCGGGGGCCGTAGAAGGCCACATCTGCTGATCTGCCGAATTTCACAGAGCTGCAGATGGGTATCACACAGCAAACTCAGAGAGAGGGGCTTCGCACGGCATCCTGCGTTAGCCTGTACCACACACCACGCTATCTATTACCCCTACTGTAAGGTCCTGGGAGAGACGGTCTAAACCAGTACTCACACTTCGTATCTTCACATCTGGCTAATAACTCACGGTACTAAGAGTCTGGCCAGGTCAATACTTCTGCAAAATGTTGGCATGTGGTTTTGCTAATAAATCAATGAGATTACACAAAGAAGTAAAAAATCATTAAAGTGTAGTCTTTGTTTCATCAGCCCATGCGCACGTGACATGCTACAATATCAAACGATGACGATGCAGACTTAAAAAAGCCAATCGCACTCGGTTAAGAACGGTTGCTATTGTCCAGCCATACTTCCCAAGCTGTTTATTTAAATTCCTTCTGTGAAAGCTCTCCAGATTGAATCTTGAACCTTATCTAGATTGGGGCCTGATTCAAGGCAAATGAGCCACCGACCTTGTAGCACACTGGCTAACTCAGATCGCGGGACACCGAGCTGACACGAATCCTTTCAGCACAGCTGTGCTGCTTGAGCGCGCTAGTTACATATCCACTCTGATTTGACGAAGTGCGCGCATTCCTCTCGCGTTAGTGGATAAAGCCGCCGGCGTCTTAGCAACGTTAAGGAAGGGCTATCAACGCCGTTGAGCTGTCAAACCCTAGAGCACAGGAGGCCGGTCAGGTGAACAGACTGTGTTTGCATTCAAAGTCCAACCCGCAACGCCCAATACTCATTAACCGCCATCCAGACTACAAGGGCGCGACGTCGACAGTTCTTAGAGCCATCAAATTGTCACGGCGTACCGTAGGGTTGTGACCTCTGTGCGTCTACCAGAGAGAGAGAAATTTTGGGGAGCCCTGACCTCACCTCTTCGCCCCATAAATAACATTTTGGGGGATGTGGCTGTTTCCAGTGGGTGCTGGTCTCTGTCTGAATCCCCCCTTACAATGCGGAGCACTTTGGGAGCCTCATGGTTTATGCATTTATTGTCCTGGTCTTGGACTCCTCCCAGAACGCCTTGGAAACACATCCCTCGCAGACGCACATGCGTGTATCTGGCAACCCCTCGCATCCGTGTCGACCATTAAACTTCTAGCGTAGCAAATCCGTAACAGATGTACGGAGCGGCGTACGGACTCCCCCCCCCCCCCCTACCCTACCCTCCCATCCCCCCATTTCTCTTTCGCATTCCTGCAGGCGAGCAGCATGTTGCAAGCTGGCTTCAGATGTGCGGGCCTGTGTCTTATAAATCACTGGCTCGTAAATCCCAACCAGCGGATGAGCAGTACTTCAGAAACATGTACATGAAGTATGCATTTGATTTAAGTTTCGCCTGTGTAATTTGCAGCGCTGGTCTCTTGTTTTTGTATGGATTTTAAGCTCTGTGCCACCTGCAAAGCAAAGCTATGCCATGCCACCATTTTGACTGTAGTTCACAGATAGATTTATTTCTGCAGGAGAGTTTGTATTTTTTCCCCAGTGTATTTTCTTGGCAGTAAAGGGCGATGACCACTTAAAAAGGTATTAGTACTAACAGTAAAAATTAAAGTGGAAACAACAAAGCTGAAGGTAAAAAGGGTCACTCGAACCCTGCGCCGACTGAGTGACAGACTCAGCTCCCCCACGGCTGGGGAGAATTCACACTGAGCTCGGAATGCAGGACTGACACGCATCACTGACAGACCGCGGCCAGCCCCCCGGCAACTACACGGCACTGACTGCCCAGTACACCTTCGGCTTAGGCTTTACCTGATTGGTCGAAACCCTTAGCTTCTCCACGGTGCAGGTTGCTGATTGGTCCGTGTCAGTTTGTTTTGGGTGCTACCTGCATACTGTAGGTAACGCCATAGTGGCGTATCACAATAAACAGACTGTAGTCTGCGTTTCTGACTAAACACAGGTAGCTCACTCACCTCCTGCCTGTGTCGCTTGTGTTTTGATAACAGAGGAAACTCAAGGGGACTTGTTTCAGGAAGTGACCTCAGTCACGGCTGCGTGTTTTTCGGGTACTGGTCACCTGGGCCCAGCTCTTTGTTAATGAGAAGCAGACATGCAATCCCGCCTCCCTGTCTGTATTGGAGGGGGGGTAGTCTGGCCTTTCTTTTTGGGTTTAAACCGGGGATATCAGGATGTGAGGGGGCTGCAGTGTCTGGTTTCCTTTCATGTAGCAACCAGTTTTGGCCTTGGAAACAAGGTGTGTGGATCCCTGGGCCAATCAGTCACTTAAATGAGAGTCTTCAGCTCTGACACGTTGGAAACGCATCAGACGCTCTCAGGCTCTCCAGGATTTAAGTTTTCCAATCCCTCCTCTGGAGACATTCCTGGGGGCGGAGTCGCCCCCCGTGAGAGCAGGTTTGGCCGTCTGTCACGCCAGCATCACCTACAGTAACCTGCCGTTCCTCCAGAGGCTGGGGCTTTCCCGCTGCCATGGCAACAGACTCTGCTCTCACTGGATACAGAGGAGAGAGCAGTCAGGGAGGCGGCTGACTGGGGGCAGCGCCAGATCAAGTCACGGCTGTGATGGTAGATCCCACATTATAGCAAGTGTGGCTGAGACCCTCCTCCAGTTTACCAGTCTAACTGCAGCTATCCTATAAAGACACATCAGGTAGTTTAATCTCTACATGGAAACACTGGCTCAGATTCATTCGCACAAGAGTTCCCCTAAGCATCTGACTCGTATGTGAAGTAATGAAGAGAGGACCTCGTTCCTTTAATGTGGAGGGATCGCAGCCACAGTAGACCAAATCAAGTCATCGAACTTTGTTTGCAAAGGAGAAAACAAACAAACAAATTCTGTACTTAATGTGGACTCATAGTTACTGTAGGGGCAAATATTGATTTTTAAGGACAAACACAGCAGAGTGGACCCAGGGTGCTGGCCAAAGTGTGCAGGGCACAGTGTGCAGTGTGCAGTTTACGGGCTGCAGTATACAGTGTGCAGGCAGCAGTGTAGTGTGCAGTGTGCTGGTGGCAGTGTGTAGTGCACAGTGTATAGTGTGCAGTGCAGTGTTCATCTGCAGTGTGCAGTGAACAGTGGGTAGTGTGCAGCGTACAGTATGCAGCATGCTGTGTGCAAGCAGCAGAAGGGCAGTTCTGGCCGCTGATCTCTGCTCCTGTGGGAGGGGCAGAGTGTGGGGGTGTGGAATGTCTGGGGGAGCTGCCACGTTCTCTGATAGGGAAGCAGACCTCCTGTTCTCTCTCTCAACTCTCTTCCTCCCCTTTGGGTTTCATGTGGCCTTGGTACCATTCTAAATCTGTACCCCCCCCCCCTTCTCTGTCTCTCTCTTTTGCTCTCCGCCTAGGTTCCCACTACTCCCATGACTCCCACTCTAACACCTTAGAATCTGTGTGATGTAAAAAGGCCTGGATTCAATCAACATTCTTCCTTTGCTCACCAACTGCTTTCTTTCTTCACAAACACAAACACACTTTCGCTAGTTTGCCAAAAATCACCAAATAGTAACATCTGACTTCATTTATTTGAGACTTCTAAAGTTAAGGAGAAATGACAATTTGATCCAGGCTAAAGTGTTCTTGCCAGTGGGGGTGAGGAGGAAGTGATGTCATAGAGCAGCGCTGCAGTTAATCCTCCTAAGATGTGTGTGATCCAAAAGTCTGGGTGGGGACACTTACTGGAGATTTCATAGTGATTCCCCATTTCTAAAATTAAACCTCAAAGGCTAAGAAAGGGGCAGTGGTTGGAACCTTGTGTGGGTGTGTGTGTGTGTGTGCTTGTGTAAGAAGAAACAAGAAAAATGCGTGTTGTATTCTGGCGCCTTATAGAAACTTTTTAAAATGTAAAAAATTATCTAAATGAAAACAACTAAATATTACTGTGTCCCACTCTGAGTCACTGCCTTTGGGCTGATCCTAACTACCTCCCCCCCTTCCACCACCTCCCTCTCTGCCCCCCCCCCCCCCTTCCCCCCTCCAGTGTTCGAGAACAAGGACAAGATCGTGATTGTGATGGAGTACGCCAGCAAGGGCGAGCTGTACGACTACATCAGCGAGAGGCGTCGGCTGAGCGAGCGGGAGACCCGCCACTTCTTCCGACAGATCGTCTCCGCCGTGCACCACTGCCACAAGGCGAGCGAGCGTCCGCTACCGCGCTGCCGCGGCTACCCCGCTACCGCGCTACCGCGCTACCCCGCTACCCCGGCTCACGTGCATCACAAACAATCAGTTTACACAGCCGGGCGTTCGCCTGCGGTTAATTACAGAATGAAAACCTGCGCGCTCCGAGAGCAAAGCGGTGTTTACTTAACCCGTGTGGCGGTTAGCGTTGCGACCGGCGGACGGTTAAAATAAATACCGCTTTGGTTTTGGAGCACGGGAGTAAAGTGTGAGTCTCCTTTTGCCAAAACTTTTTTTTTTTTTTTTTTTTTTTTTTGGTGCGTGTATGTTTATTTTCTCCAGGCGTTTGCTGAAGTAATTCAGGTTAAGCGCCTGGCTCATGTCTACAGTGGCAATGCCCCACCTGGGAGTCAAACCTGCCACCCCTGAGTTACAAACCCAGTTTCCTAACCACTAAGCTGCACCTGAACAAAGATAGTCTACAATAACCAGATCCCGCCACCCACCCTGCTTCTTAATCTAAATATTGCCCACATAGTAATACATTATTATTTTCATTGCGTAAGGATCTGCTATGTTGACTTTGCCATGAGAAAGTTAAATAGATAGTAGTTTAGACTGTAAGCCCAAGATTGCTCCAAGCCATCCCCACCTCCAACCTCCCACCCACCCCCCCCAAAACTTGCTACCCCTATGACCCCATCTGCCCTACTATAACAAGTCTGGAGGGGGCGGGGTGGAGGGCTTTCCCACTGTCAGCACATCTGGAAAGGGGGTGATGTCATCTCCTGCAGCTGGGAAAAACCTGGTTGTCGTGACAGCTGCCAATCAGCATGCAGGGATGAGTCACGGTGGGCGTGCGGAGATGGGCGGAACAGAGAATGCAGGGACAGGGGAAAGCGAAGGGGAGAGAGAGAGAGGGGAAGAGAGAGGTAGAGCTCTAACAGTAAAACAGGCCGTAGGAGTGTGAGAATATTCATCCGCCACAGTGGTTTCTCCTGCACAAACATGTGCGTCCGCTGTGGAGAGCGCGTTACACACACACCGCGAGCGGTTCCGCCGGGTTCTCGGCGCGGCCGCTCCCTTCCAGATCCCACACTGCCCCGTTTATGATCCCCTGCATGTTAACGACCGACTCAAAAGCAGCTAACCCAACCGCTGGCCTTTTTTGATTCATCTCTCAATCCAGCTCTGCTGGGAAAATACGTTTCGTTCTGTTAAATTATTAAAGACCACACGACTTTCATGTGACACACACACACACACACACATGTTCAGATGAACCATGGTTGATGGCATCATAAACACGGTTTAAGAGGAAGAAGGGGGGAGGCTGCCAGACATTCATCAACTTGTTAGCAGTCTTACCGCCTGCCGTGTTTTTGTTTTTCACAGTAATCAAGCAAGTGTTTATGGTGCAGTATAGTGGTGCAGGAGAAAATAAACGCACGCCCTGTTTTTCTGGGGTTTTTTTTATTCCTCCACGAGAAGTTCTTTTCATTTTCATTCAGTGCTCCTTTCTGCGCACTCACTGTGGCGCTCACAAAACCCACAATGCATTGCTGTACAATAGGCTATAGTCAGGCGGCAGGAAATGCATCAGCCGACATTTAATTCAGGTCCTGGCTTGTGTGCCTTCGAGGAAGAAGAATAAAAAAAACGGTGACTCAGTGCATGAGGTCACATCTGTGCCTATTTTCGTTTTAGAAACCGTGCCACCTTCTCAACGGTCACGCAACGCGAGGGGTGCATCCCTACTGCAGGATTACGCAAATAATCCAGTAGCGCTCCCGGTTTTCATTCCTGCCCGATGTCACCGATTGGCCAGAGATCCCACTGACCCGGTGCCCCAGGTGCAGATCGGTCCCTGATTGGAGGGAAGGAGTGAGAACCAGCAGTGTTACTGGCCTCCGGGGCCTGGTCTGAGTATCCCTGCTCTTCTGTGTTGATGAGCTGAAGAATGCTTATGGTGTGACTGTTGTTTTCTCTCTCTCTAGAATGGGGTGGTGCACAGGGATTTGAAACTGGAAAACGTGCTACTGGATGAAAACTGCAACATTAAGGTGAGGGGGCGTTTCTCTTTTCCGACGGTTCTGCTTTCTAGGGGATTCTGGGTAAGGATAGATCAGTAAAGCAGGCTGTGGCGCATCCCCGCATATATGTTATAATGCGTGGATGCAGCCTGCGGTGTGCATCCGGTGTTGAACGCTGACAGTGTCAGTGCAGTGGCTGCGGTCGCCAGCTCCGCTAGATGGCCTGTGATTCGCTGCTCTCGTGTGCGACTGGCTGCTCTCGTGTGCGATTGGCTGCTCTGTTATAGAGGGAGGGACAGAGATGGTAGGGCTTTTCTAATCCCATCAGGCACCGGTGACCGCCTCTGGTCGGTTTGACTTCTGCATTGGCCCACTGCGTTGGCGCATTAAATTAAAACTGCGCGGCTCAGCTGGCAAACTGCGCGGTAAAAAGCAGCGGTGGACGGCAGCACTTCTTTCATTCGCGCACGCTACCGAACCGTTTGCAGATATTGCGGTGATGAGATAAGCTCATCAGTCCCACTGGGCATTCCACATTTGCAGACGGGGGGAAAAAAACTGACATTCCTGAAATAAGTGTTTCTCATTCTGTCGTCTTCTCGCTTGCGCAGATTGCGGACTTTGGGCTCTCCAACCTCTACCACAAAGACAAGCTGCTGCAGACGTACTGCGGCAGCCCACTGTACGCCTCGCCAGAGATCGTGAACGGAAGGCCGTACCGCGGACCAGAGGTAGAGCGCAACGAACACAACATGGCATGATGACACTGACACTGCGTAGTAACACTACAGTCAACACTGACACTGCATTACGACACTCACGTCGAGTAATAACACTACAGTCAACACTAACACTGCATTACGACATTGTGTAATAACACTACAGTCAACACTAACACTACTGTACATTACAACACTCACATTGTGTAGTAACACTAACACTGCATTACACTACAGTTGACACTAACACTGCATAACAACACTCACATTGTGTAATAACACCACAGTTAACACTAACACTGCATTACACTACAGTTGACACTAACACTACATAGAAACACTAATACTACATGCATCACAGCATACATTAACACGGAATAAAACACTAGTTAACACTAACACTGTATAACAACACTAATGCTACATAATAGCACCACAACAAACATTAAGGCTGCATAAAACAGGACAGTTAACACTAACACTGAACTTTTTTTAACTGACACTGTGAACACTAGCACTGTACAACACCACAGGAAATACCAACACAACATAAGAACACCAAGTGTGTCTCATATTATTCTCCTGTATTAGAGAGGGAGCTGCCTGCTTCTCAATAGTCCCTTTGTTCCAGAGATTTGTCTTAAATAAACTTAATGAGTCAGAGATGAACAACATGGAAGTGTTTCAGGAATTCTATCTATGTAATTATGTTTATATGGGATTACTCAAAAGGTTAACCAGTTCTTCTGTAGCTTAACGATGAGTGTTTATTGATGCAGTGCTGTAGTCAAGGTGCTTTACTGTAAATAAAAACAATAAATATGACTGGGAAATACATAAAAAGTAAATAGCGTTGATAAAAAAATAGTAAAATATGTTTATGTATAGATTTGTATATATTTGAAAAGTCAAAAATAGACCATTTAAAATAATATAAAATATAAAAATATAGACCAAGACGCTTCCTGGTTTTTAGGAGCCAGATGATAAAACTTTAAAAGTCAACAAGTTTAAAATCTAATTCAGAAATTGTAAAATGTATGTTTTGTCTTGCACTGTGTTTTGCAGTTAGCAGTGAGCAGGGCTTTTTCCAGCTGTCTCTTTGTTATTTGCGGTTCTACTCTGCGGCATTGAGTGAGTTAGAGATGAGGTAACAGGAAGTATTTCAGAGATTTGCCTGTGCTGTGGTGGGATTACCCAAAGTCGCGTATTCCCTTCAAGTAATCCGCCATGCCGTTCCCCCAGGCCAGAGCCGCTATATTTTACTCCGGAAACAGCCTCATCCTGTGCAGACATCTAAAAATGGCTCGTATAGTTCAAAAAATGTATTTATATAATTTTTTGCGCTTAGTTTTTAATTTAGAGATGTTTTCGAGGAACTGTACCTTTAAGGAAAAAAAATTAACTTTCTTATTTTTAGACCCGACTTGACACGGTCCACCACAATTAATTTCCTACAATCTACAATGATGGGTTTCAACCCCTGCCTGGCTGCGATTACAATCAAAATACCAAAACCCTACTGAGGGGAGGGGGGGGGAGGGCAGAAAATTACCGCTAACACTCAAAACGAAAACGCAACAATAGCGCCTACATCCGCCCGTCTCCTGATAAGCCTTCCAGTAAGCTGACGAATCAAGAAGCAAACTCCTCTGTGGCCAATCTTTCCTGGAGGAAGTTTGTACCCTTTCAGCACCCTTATCTCATTTCCTGAATTCCACCCGGCACCCCCCCCCAGCCACCCTAACCCACCCACCCACCCACCTTCCCGAGCACCCTGGGTCCCATGAGGTTTTCAAAAGAAATTCCTGGCCCCTGACTGGCCTGTCGCACCCAGACGCAGGGCAATCAGTAACCGTCGACGACCCGCGGCGTGAGTCACCGCGGGCAGGATGCGCGCGGTGCCTTTCTCAGGGAGTCTCATTAACCCCGCTGACCGCTCGGCTTATGTAACGTCCCCTCCGCGTTTCCTCAGAGAAAGCCCCCTTACGCAACGCCGCCCGCGGGCGGAAAAGGTGAGGGGAACGGGTCCAACGAGCACGCTCCCCCTGGCGACGGCGCTAAAGGGGTCATCGCCGTTCCCGACCGCGGCGGTAAATTGCGCCGATCCGCGGCTCCCAGCGAGGCCGTCCCCGTGAGCGGAGTCGTTACCGTCGTGCGCTGTGCGTTAATGCGACGTGACGAACTGCGACCGTCGAGGTGCTCGCACAGGACCAGAAAAACATCACGTGACTCAGGTTTGAAACTCAAGAGACAGCAAGAGCACTCAGACCTGCTCATACCTCTCACGGGACATTGGATTCTTCAGTCACCTGAACAACGGTCAATGCCCTTTGTAGGAGAGTGCAAATATAGATCCAGTAAAGTCAATAACAAATACTGTAGATCACATTTATGTAGTGCTGTTCATGATCTCAACGTGCATTACAGTGAAAGGAGGGGAACTCAACTCAACCACTGCCAATAACAATAACAATTATCATCATCGTCATAATAATAATAGTTCTCTAAATGTATGAACCCAAAGACACTAAGCAGAGACTCTGTTGTTGTTTTCGCAGGTTGACAGCTGGGCTCTGGGAGTTCTGCTCTACACACTGGTCTATGGAACCATGCCATTCGATGGAGGAGACCACAAAAACCTCATCCGCCAAATCACCAACGGCGAATACCGCGAACCTACCCAATCTTCAGGTGCGTCTCCGTCCAGACTCGTTCTCCCGAAGCCCTCCTTCAGCACGCTCTCGTTCCTCTGTTTCTGTTCCTCTGTTCCACGGATCTCCCTGGAGTGTTGGAGCGAGAAGTGGCCTCGTTATTAAGCTGAGATTATTAAAGCAAATTGAATTTGCTTTAGCTGACAGATAAATGGCACATGGTTGTTTCCTTCTGCCAAGTTTTTGTGTCCTTCTTTATGATTATAGCTTGGTGAGATCGCCAATTACCAAAATGAACTCCAATTAAACTCTGCTTATGGAAAAAAACAGCACTTTATTTTTTAGTCAAAGTTGAGCTACTACTACTATGGACTGTATCCTAGGCTTGGCCTGTGTGTCTGTTCAGTAGATCCACACTGGTTCAGCCTCAGTGTTTGTATGTATATTGGACTCATGACTGCCCCCTGGTGTCCGTCCGCAGACGCGCGAGGCCTGATCCGCTGGATGCTGATGGTGAACCCGGACCGGCGGGCCACGGTGGAGGACATCGCCAACCACTGGTGGGTGAACTGGGGCTGGAAGAGCAGCGTGTGCGACTGCGACTCCCAGCGGGACGCGCCGGGGTCCGGCGGCTCGCCGATGCTGGCCCGCTTCATCGACTGGCAGAGCCGCGCCGAGCCCCGCCCAGCCCGAGCCGCGCGCCCCGAGCCCCCGCCCTTCTCCCGCCAGCGCCCCAAAAAGTCCAAGAAGGAGAACCACCGCGGGGGCTCGGCTGGGTACGACCTGGGGGGGGAGGAGGAGGAGGAGGAGGAGCAGAAGGCGGGGCTGAAACGGCTGAAGGGGATTCTGAAGAGCAGGCCCGGCGGAGAGCTCGGCTCTTGCGGTGACGTGGAGTTGGGCCTCTCCCTACGCCCCCAAGATGGCGATTCCGGGTCCAGCCCCGAGCGGGAGGAAGAGGAGCACATGGTAGGCGGGGGCTCGCCTCCCAAAATGCCCCCGGCCCTCCCCAAGAAGGGTATCCTGAAGAACAGCCAACAGCGAGAGTCTGGCTACTACTCCTCCCCAGAGCGCAGCGATTCCTCCGACCTGCTAGGGGGCGCCACCACTCCGTTCCTCTCCCGCGCCAGCTCTCCCTCCAAGAGGGCGGCCGGCCGCAAGGGAATCCTGAAGCGCAACGGGAAGTACTCCGCCCACCACGGCTGCGTGCAGCCGGTCGCCGCGGAAACTGGCCACAGGGACGGCCTGTCCCGAAGCCAGAGCAGGCCCTCCAGCATCGTCGTGGGCGACGACGAGGGGGTGGGCCTGCCCGGGGGCGCGTTCCGCGGGACGGACTGGCCCCCCGCGGCCCCCCGCCCCAACATCAGGGCCTGCGTCTCGGCCGAGGACCTCCTCCAGATGGCCAAATTCGGGGGTCTCCAAGCTGTCCCGCCCCTGCCCGGGGGGAGGATGGGCCGGGTGGGTCGCAGGGGGTCCCCGGGGGACAACGGTAGCTTCTCCCTGCTGGGAGACCTGGACGACATGACTGAGGTGTACCAGCAAGCCCTGGACATCAGCAACAACCTCAACTAGGGGCTGGGAGAGGGTTAGGGCAGAGTCACACCGGGGGGGGGAGTTGTGTGTGTGTGTTTGTGTGTGTGTGTCTCTCTGAGGCACCATGTTGTAGGTTATACTTGCCTGTAAGCGGGGGAAACCCCATATCCATATACACAGTCACACACACACACACACACACACAGCCCCCTCTCTCTGGCCCGTCTGTGGACCCTCAGTTCAGGGCCCTTAAACAACGTGGACACTTTGGAGTTCAACCCTTTCTCCGCCCACAGACATTTTCTGTGTTCAGATGTTTACACACTCAGAAGACAAATCCGAGTCTTCAAACAGTACAGTATACACACACACACACACACACACACTGCAGTACACACACACACAGGGTGATTCCCAGTCGGAGTTTACTCGAAACACCCAGATAGAGCACACTTCTATTTTTACCGATTCTTCCCGAAAACAATGAACCAGGGTCAATTTCCAAATAAACTGCCAGTGTTGATGATTGATGATTTTATTTAGTCAGTATGGTAATGCAAAACTAAAACTGGTGTGGCCTGGCTTTATACTGTAAGAGATCTAAGCCCAGTGTCTCCAATTCTCCCAGTGGAACCGACATATATGAGATAGCTATGGATACACAGTTCATGTCTGATATGATAAAAGTGATTCATATGTGATACACGAGGCCATATATATGCATCATAATGAAAACATGTATTGTGTTAGAAATTATGTCTAGTGTTAGAAATTATATATGCCCTCCTGTAGCAAGTGCCTTTCGAATCCATATGAAATGTATGTATGTCATTTCCTGAATGTAGAGAGGAAGTGAGGCCAGGCTAATGGTTTCCCATATATGGGCGCTGTCAGAATTTTTAGCAATGGATGAGGTAAGACCCAGAACCTAAAAAACTGGGAAGTCCCACTCAAAAAAAAAAAACACCAATGCAAAGGGTTGTGGGAAATGTGACAGTCAAGTCTGTGTGAAATCAGACAGGATATAGATCTCGGGCCTCAGAAGGGGGTCTCTGTGCTCCCCTGCATGGACCCACTCACAGGTGTGTTGTGGAAGGTCCTGATTTGAATACAGGTGTGCCCCTCTCACCTTTGGTAGAAGATGTCCAAAGGTTGAGAGCTGAAGTCTGACATTAGTGGATGTTCAGACATGTTCGGTGTGGAGAGCGCCTGGCAAGGGAGATAAAAGGATGGGGGTTCGAGATCCAGGTGTTAAAATGCTTTTCGCTTGTCGAAAATGAGTCTTGTGTGAGCCGTAGTCTGTTTTTAAAACCCAGAGGGCTTAAATTCAAAGGGGAGGACAGGACTTTCCCATAATCCCCCTTGGCGTGCTATCAGACGAGGACTGTTGCCGTTGTCACAGTTACTGTTTAGACCCGAGGAGAGCTGGATCTGTGTCAGCTCAGTAGATTACCTGGAAAGTTATAGAAACAATGGTGGGAGGCATGTTTGCATTTTTTTCTTTTTTTTTTCTTTTTTTTCAGGGAAAATGGTGTGTTCTTTAGACTAGATCAATTGTCGCTTTCTCAGACATTAATGCTAGTGTAAAAAAATCTGAGTTGCATCTGTTTGTAAGATAAAATAGCACAGAATAAATGGTTTTCTTTTGGAAAGTAAGAGAGTAGAGGAGTGTAGAGGCGTAAGATGAGCCAAGATTAAGAGATGTAGGTTAGACAAGTACAGCGAGAGAGAGCGCGTTCCGTTTGGAGGGAAAGGGGTTATATGTTGGAGCAACATTTTCCCCAGTTTCCCTCCAGGAAATGTTTAATGGTAACTCAGCTGAGTTTCGGGAGAGAGAAACAGAAATGGAGAAGGGAGGTAGAGAGATGGCAAATGTGAATAGTAAGTAGAAAAGAGTTACAGTAAGTTTTCTTTTTTGGACACCAAAGAGGGGGGTGGAGCTTTAAAGTGGAGAATCAGAACAGCTGTAAAAGAGATTAAGCCTGTGCGATGAGGAACTCGGGAGTGTACGAGGTATTGGCTATATGTAAAAGAAGGACGAACGCAGCCACATGATTATATTTTAAAAAACACACCAAAGAGCCTGAAATGTAGTGATTTATTAGTGTCCATTTCTTGTGTGGCTTTTGTAGCATAGTGTAGCTAATAAGGAGGTGAGAGGAAATGCCTGTTCTGGAAGATACTTTTATTTTTGGTTCTCCCCTGTGGCAGGGGGAGATTAGGTTGGTGGGTGGGGGGGTGGGGGGGGGGCACTTGGACTGAGCGACTAGGGCCAAATGCAACAAGGAACAGATGGAACACAGTTCATATACAGCACACCGCTGCAGTTAATTCTCCTGCTGAGACGCTCTACGACAGGGATCTCACACTCCAGGGGCTACAGGTTTAAGTCCAGTCCTGGAGGACCGCAGTGTCTGCAGGTTTAACTGCAGTCTTGGAGGGCTGCAGTGTCTGTAGGTTTAACTATAACATACAGGTTTTTAGTGCCTAACTTTGATCTGAAGCCAATTTAGACCATGAGAACAAGGTGCGTGGATCATTTTGCCAATCAGTTAGTTAAATTATGCACGCGCAGGAAGTGCTAGAACACATTGAAAAATCAGCAGACGAGGCAGCCCTCCAGGACTGGAGCTTGAAGCGGTTACATTGAGTTTGGCGTAAACAGATCAGCGTATATGACTGTGTGTACGGCTGTTTGGGGTGTAGCCCGTAATGTCTTTCTGGAATGGCATTCCTTGCATGTAAACAACAAGAATGCATTGAAAATCAGTGGCATAAGTAGTCACACCCTTTTCTTTTCAATAGAAGAACTAGCAATGTGGAATGCAAAAGGGCAGTCTGGTGGAACCCATCAAAATCACATCATATGTTTTTGCAAAAGGCCATGTATCACGGTGTCCTGGGCATTTAAATGCAAAAAAAAAATGATAATAAATAAAAATGTTTCATAAAAATATTGAAAAACGAAAAAAAACAGGCCCATTGTGTATGGTAGTGCTTATCGTATTGTTTAACTGGATTTACAGTGATTAAATTATACTATGTTAGTATTTTTGTTTATCATGCTTCTGTTTTTGATTCTACAAAATATAGAAACTTTGTATTTGCGTTATTTTTATGGCAGAAAATGTACTGGTATTCTTGATTTTGCTGTAAGCCTCAATTTACAGCTGGGCCTCCACAATTGCTATCAGTGGGCTCGCATTGAACAGCTGTAGAATGACCCAGCTGTGACTGAGCAGCTCTGGGTTTGGCAAAGAGCTGTGGCTCAGTCCTGCTCTGCCAAAGCAACACCAAGGACCCCGAGGCCTCACCAGACAGATCTAATCAGATGCAAGCCCATTTTCTGCCAAACTGGAAGTACCTGGTACATACTCATTAGCTAGGAGGAAGTTTAATTATAGTTAAAACTTGACTGGATATTGTTATGAGGATGACGACGCTGACGATGATGATGATAATAGTATTATGTTATTTAAGTATTCTTTTTTTTTTTTTTTGGTTACTGTACTTTACTGTCATTGCTATGGCCATGATTATCCCTTTTGGCATCGTTTTGTAAGACCACAGAGTGCCGAGGCGATTTTATGTTTAGTGCCTTTTTGCTGTCAATCAAGATCATGTTAATTATTATAATGATAATTATTATCATTGTTTGTTGTTTTTTTTTATACTTGTATTTATTGGTGTTAAAGCCATTTTATTTGGTGTGGTGCTACCCCGCCCAAGTTATGTGACCATGTTTAAATAACTCGTATCATCAGGAGGTGACAGACCTTGGAAGGGGGCGGAGACTTTGCCAGGGCATCAGATGTATCCATGGTGACTGACAGATTTGTAGTCCTCTCTCATGGTTCACGGTTACCAGTGGAATTGTAGTCCTTCTCTGGGCTCTGGGCAATCTGTAGAAAAAAATTAAGTTTGAGAAAATCATGTACAAGGGATTGCTACTCTCTGTCTTCCTAATACAACAATGGCACTGCAATAACAACTCAAATAAATGGATCATTTCTAAAACAGCCTCTGGTTTTAGGTGCGTTTTCTTTCTCCTTACCATACATTTACCTACATTAAACACACTGTGCTAATTTATTTGTCGCTATCTGGTGACCCCTGCCAGTAGATCGGGCGCCTGTCGATTGTGTCAAAATCCGCACATGAAAGGTCCTCCTCCGATTCCACTCTACACAAGCTTAGCTGTAGTATGTGGTGTGTAAAGAAGCAGCTGGCCACACCGCATGTTTCTCAGCAGTACCGCAGAGTTAGCACTCTCACAAATCGGCAGTGGGATTCGCAGTATGAATGCAGCGGTGGTTGACGCATGGAGGGTTCTCTCCCAGTGTGGTCATTTTTTTGTAAAGATAACCGTTTAACAGTAAGGAGGAGCATTTTGACGCTGATCTCAGTGGACGGAGCCCAACGCAGGCAGCTGTGGCTGACTGTGGGACAGCCTGGAGGGACAGCTGCAGCCCTGCCTGCTGCGTCTGAGCGGAGGGAGGGCTTTGTGGTTTTTCGGGGAAAGAGGCCGGGGTAACGCTCCTAGCAACTGCAGCGGGGGAGCCAAGGGCAGTTCCGGGAGGAGAGCTTAACTATCCCGGCTTGGAAAAAAAGGGGTTTCCTCACGAATACGCGAGTCCCCTCCCAGCTCTGCACCTCTATAGACCCCCCCCACCCCACCCCCGCCCAACTCAAGTCCAATATTTCATCTGGAATGACCACATTCAATAAAGATTCTCACTCTGTTTTTAATTAAGATGAGGCAAAAAAACAAATTCAGCACAGAACTGCAGTGTCGCTCACCCCTATGCATCAATCCACGGGCATACCTGGACGAAATGAGTTTCGATCAATAAACAGCCGAGCGCGTGCGCGACACATGCGGCGCAGTGCGCTATCGTTCCCCCGCCTCACCATACGTCCCGCCGAAGAACCGCGGCGTGGCCGCGCGCCTGACATCGCTCTGACCCGGCTTTCAAACGGCCCGTCCTCTTATCGCCCGGCGATGTTTAACGCTCAAATAAAAAACTCAGCAGCGGTTCAGAGCCGGGGCTAGCCGGAGGAGGATGTGAGGTTTTAACTCGTGTTTGGATAACCGAGGACGGAGGTCAGAGGTCGTGAGTCACCCCGGGACACCCCCCCCAGGGTTAGCTGGTCTGACACAGGCGAGAGCTTGAGAAGTACTTCCAGAATCTTTCAGGTGTACTTCCCAAAAAAAAAAAAAAAAAAAAAAAAAAAAAAAAAAAAAGGACTGTGGAATTGAACTTTGACCTGACCATGCCAGCTGACACAATGTGACTGGCAACCCGACTGGGTGGTGAATAAGTTTCTGTATCATCCCCCAAAAAAAGAGGGGTTTTAGTTGGACGGCATTATACGTGCCTCACCAAGGACTCTGTTGATTGTCCACCTGCACTTAGCCTGTGCATGTGATCTGTCCATGAAGAGTGCTTCTCTGGTGCACTGACCAGGGTTGCCAGATACTTGGGAGTTATTCCCCCAAAATGTAAAAAAAAAAAAAATAAATACATTGCTCACACAGAAACCCTTTCA
The DNA here is from genome assembly GCF_013347855.1 of Anguilla anguilla. Classification (NCBI taxonomy): domain Eukaryota; kingdom Metazoa; phylum Chordata; class Actinopteri; order Anguilliformes; family Anguillidae; genus Anguilla; species Anguilla anguilla. The sequence continues at coordinate 47,218,428 of NC_049207.1, read as the reverse complement.
CAAATTTTTCAAATGCCTCCATCTGCTGAGGGAAAAGACGCGGGGGCTGGTGGTTTTTTCGCGATTCAGAGGAGAAATCATGCTTTTCTGCACCCTGCCGAACAGACGGAGGACAAACAGGGCACGCAGTCCAAAAAAAAGAAACAGAAATAATATAAACCTTTTTTGGTGCTTTTTTTTCCCCCTCGCAAGCTGACTGAGGAGTGAGGCTTTAAGAGACGGTAATGGAATGAATTTTTGCAAGCGGAGCAAAAAAAAAAAAAGAAAAAAACACACACACATAATGGAACGGGCCGGGGCTGCCTTTTCAATTTTCCTTCAGCTGGACCGGCGGGTAGAATGTTCCGCACCGAGGCCAGCGGCAGCAGGGAGGATAAATAAAGCCGGCCTGAGAACGGCGGGGTACGGCAGAGTGTGTGTGTGTGTGTGTGTGTGTGTGCGTGTGTGTGTGCGTGTGCGTGCGTCTGTGATGTGTGTAGCAGACCCAGACTGCTTTGAACGGGCCATTGAAGCCAAACCAGGCTGAGATTTTAGTGTAGGTGTCTCTTCCTTCTCCGCCGTTGTGAAAACATTGTGAATGAGCTCTGAGCTGGGGATCGCTCCTCCACCGAGCCTCCTGGCCAGCCACAAGGTGCTATTTTTAGGCCCGGCGCTGCTATTCTGGAATTCTGTGCTTGCTGGCTGACTGACTGACTGACTGACCGATTGGCTGACTGGCTGACTAACTGACTGACTGACTGACTGACCGATTGGCTGACTGGCTGACTGACTGACTGATTGAGTGACTGAGTGACTGAATGACTGAGTGACTGAATGACTGACTGACTGAGTGAGTGACTGAGTGACTGAATGACTGACTGACTGGCTGATTGAGTGACTGACTGGCTGACTGACTGAGTGACTGAATGACTGACTGAATGACTGACTGACTGAGTGACTGACTGAGTGACTGAGTGACTGAGTGACTGAGTGACTGAGTGACTGGCTGGCTGGCTGACTAACTGACTGACTGGCTAGCTAGCTGACTGATTGGCTGTTTGGCTGGCTGGCCGGTCTTGTGGGCGTCTGGCCTGTGTTACAACCAAGACAAAACGAAAGCATGTGGGCACAAACTGTGATCACACCCACTCACTGCTAAACCAGAGCCAGATGAGCGAGTGTGTGAGCGTGTGCACGTAGGCATGCGTGTGTGTGTGTGTGTGTGCATGCGTGTGTGTGTGTGTGTGCGCATGCGTGCGCCTGTGCATGTGCATTTTCAATGACTGTTTTTATTATGCCTACGCTATAGAGGAATAAAGAATGTGTGTTCTGAAATGGAAAACACAGAACTATAAGTAAAGATGGAGTGACAGATGATGTCAGATTTTCCACTGTTAGAAGCAGGGACTTAATGTTGCTCATGGAGCTAAACCACACGTTATGAATATGTTTTTTTTAAAAAGGAAATGAACCATCAAATTCTTTAAGAGCTCTGCAGTGGATGAATACAGCGAATGAATGCAACGTGGTAAATGATTTCTTTATGAAGATCTTTAATTAATTAAATCATAGTCTCACAGGGGAAATCAGAGTTGGGCCCAAAATGCTGAGAGAGAGAGACAGACAGATTCTTTATTTTCCTCTGAGTTTAAATTCAGTCAGTCAGTACACGTATGCATGCACAAAGCCCAAAGTAATATTTGGGCATGTAGTTCACATCATACACGCATTCAGCAAGAGTTCAGTCAGGAGACAAAACAAAAAAAGCCAAACGTGAACACTAATAAGATCAATTTAAAGACACGTCTGCAGAGATGCTCGCAGTCACGTTAAAGCAAGAGTCTAAACGGTCAAGAGGAAGAAAGAGAGAGAGAGAGAGAGACAGAGAGATGGAGAGAGGGAAAGAGGGGGAGGAAGGGAGAGGGAGAGAGAGAGAGAGACGGACAGAGGGAAAGAGGGAGAGGGAGGGAAAGAGGGAGAGAGAGAGAGAGACAGACAGACAGGGAGAGAGAGAGAGGGAGAGAAAGAGAAAGTGAGAGAGGGAGAGGGGGAGAGAGAGAGAGAGAGAGAGAGAGAGAGAGAGAGAGAGGGGGAGAGAGGCGTTGTGCTCAGTCCCGGGACTCTATCCCAGCCGCAGCTCGGCCGCAGGGTTCAGGAACGCTGGTTTTGCCTCGTCCTTCAATTTAGTTTTGTTTTCTTTTTTCCCCCCTCTTTCTTTCTTTTTCTTTCTTTCTTCCCTTTCAGCAGAAACGCAGAGAAAACCCGCCGCCCCGCTCGGCCAAGCCGGCCCGCGTTTCTCCGGTTTCCACTCGCGTCCGCCGCCTCACGCTGCCTCTCTCTCTCCGAACGCGCGTTTCTGCGATCAAAGGCCCCTCCTCCTCCTCCTCCTCCTCCTCCCTCCCTGCATCCCTCCATCCCTTTCATTCCTCTCTGATTTTCTCCTCCTTCACACTAACGCTCGACATCAAACGTAAGGGAGAAAACATTTACTCAAGGCCTTTAGCTGAATAAAAAGATGTGGTCAGTTGATGGATTCCTGGCGCACTGAGTGCGGCTCATTGTTTAAATGACATTGAGACGTAATGGGGCGCAAGACATGCTGGCACTTTACTTAGCGAGCGCTGACACACAGACCCACACACACCCACACAACTACACACATGTAAGCACGCACGCACACACACACACACACTCACACATACAAACACATGCACGCACGCACACGCACACACACTCACACGCACGCACGCGCACACACACCCACTTAAATACACACACTCACTCACACCCACACACATGCATGTGCACTCACACACCCACACACACACACGCATGCACATACACACAGCCACACACACACACACATGCATACACACATATGCATACACACATATGCACACGCACAGGCAAACTCATACATACGCCGCACCCACGCACGCAAGTTTCACCAGACATATGAGCCACACACACAGAGTGCACACAACGTCCATAACCTCGTCATAACTCACGAGCATTGTCTACCGTGTGGGGAGTGTGTCGGGGCTCACACAGTCCAGAGATATGAATGTGCACACTGTACTCCTCAGGACACGCCCATTACTCTCCCCCTCGCTCGCTCTCTCTCTCTCTCTGTCTTTCTCACGCTCCACCATTTCGGCACAATGCCCGGTGTCACCATCCACCGGCGCCAGGGGGGGGCTGGGGGGGCGGGGGGGGGGGGGGCACGGGATCCGCGCGTGTTTCAAAGTGACATCATCTAGATTTATGGCCTGGGGGAGAAGTAAGGCCAGCAGGGAGGGTCCCCCTCCATTGATCAATTTCATCTCTAATGTATAACCCCCCCCCCCCCACCCCCCAGTCCCATTTCCTTCCTCCACCTTGGTGTGGGTGTCCTTTCACCTGTGGAGGGGTGGAGGTGGGTGGGGGGGGTCAAAAGAAAGGCCCTGTCTCATCCACGAACACCTAAGACTAATAGAGTCTGGGCTCAGGACAAAGAAAGATGGCTATTAATTACAGACAGGGGCGTCTGTGGGAAGAAAAAAATTTTTTGTATGGACTGAGAACATAAGAAGGCCATTGGGCTGGATTCAATCAATGCTTCTCCTTAACTTTCACCTCTCATTTAAATACACGTTTCTCAAGCTTTGGTAGCCATTCGTCTACTTCGCAAACGGTTTGGGCCAGTCCGGCGGTCGCCAAAATCAACGCGTCTGCAAAGAAAAAAAAAAACAACGGGCGCTCGGGTTCGCCTGGGATCAAAAAATTTAAGGGTGAATGTGGATGGGGTCCGGGGCCGAGAATCTGCCGTGTGGTGCGGGGCGGGGCGGGGCGGGGTGGGGCAGGCGGGGGCCGTGGTTTCCAGGGTGGTCCTCGCAAGCCGGTGGTGAATAGCATCGCATTCCCATTAGCGAAACCCGAGGCCGTAGAGTCATCATAAAACAGCGTGTCACGCTGGGTAATGGAGTGTTAACTACCGAAGCAACAACCCCCGCAGCCCCCCCCCACACCCCCCGCACCCCCCCACCCCACCCCGCCAGTTCTTCACCCCACCGCACTCACCCCCCCCGACCCGCACGTTCGCCAGACTGCAAGGATGACATCAGGTTCCACAAATTAGACAAGAATGTGATTTGGCTAAAAACCAGACTAACCAGGTAAACAAAGGAAGAACAAAGCAGCCTGGGGATAATTTGTCACTCTCAAGAGAGCGGGGAGGGATTATTAAGTCTGTTGTGGGGCAAAAAAAAAAAGAAGAAGGATCAGCGTATTTATTAGTTTAATTTAAATAAGAGACACTCTTCGCAGACAGATATCGGGTATCCGGTGTCCCCGAAGCGGAGGGGGACGCCAGGCGCTGGGGGTAGGGTTTCAAACAATAGCGGCCGTTCCTCAGCTCCCGTCAGGCTCCGTTTCAAACACGCCCGAGCTGACAGCTGCCAGCGCATACCTCTTCACTTTCACAGATAATATCTTAACGAGCGCTTTCAGTCGGAGAGAGGGCTGTGCGGAGAAAGTCATTTCTTAATGTCAACAAGTAAATTCCCTTTCACCCCTCCCACTAAATATTTGCTTTCATGACTGGGGGACCATCTGTACCAATTATTATTATTATATATATTTTTTTTTTTTTTTTGCTCTCTGTCTCCAGTAATGAAACCTTGAAGGAAAATAAATAAATGAGGAGACGCGCCTTTGAAAATGGATCCACCCCATCAGCCGACTCGCAAAACCCGTTGCCCCCACTGTCCGTAGCCCCCCCCCCACCCCCCTAAAAAATAGGGTGCACAGTGTACGTCCCACCCGTAGAACGTAGAAGAAAGGAAGGTTTGGGGAAGACGAGGAGAGAGGTGTCATGGGGCCCCATTTTCAAAAAAATATTTTTTTGCGAGGTCAACATAATGACAAGGTTAGAGAGACCTTATCGCAACTAATATAATGTGAGCTTCTCTTTTTTTTTTTTGAGTCCCATCACAAAGTTTTTTTTTTTTGGGGGGGGGGGGTCTGCCTCTCTTTGGTTTCTCTTTTTCATCTGGTTTGGTTGTTTTTATATTTGGTTATATTATATTGTTTAGTTATATTGTGTCTATGGTCAAAAGGTCCATCAGGAATACATTGCCAAAAGCTCAGTGTAAAATCAACTTAGACAGAATACTTTAAACTCTAATAGAGCGCACATTTCCCCCATTTACCTCATATGAACACTATTACGACTACTGTTAGAGTTGATTTAACAAAAAGCAACACAAAGGGAAAAGGGGGAGGGGGTTTTAAGGAGGGTAAACAGAAGACAGGTGGGAAGTGCCCGCGGGGGTGGGGGGGGGGGGCACAGGGGCGTTTCATCTTGTTTCCGTACAGATGAAGGACATTAGCAGCTTCAAACAATTTAAGTGCCACTGGCAATGGGGTGGGGGGGGGTGGGGTTCGAATGAGAGGGGCGCAGGGGAGTTACAGAGCATCTCTCAGGTTTCAAGGAGTGTAGGGGAAGCGGAGGGGGGTTCACGGTCAAGTCACAGTCGCCCTCAGGATTCTCACGCAAGCTCCGGGTCCAGGCTGTGTCACTGCGCCCACCCAACAGAGCCGTGAGGCTCGTCCGGGCCTTTCCATACACCCGAAGCCTGCAGCACAGCCCTAACGCCAAGCGGATCCCAAACACAGCTCCACTTCCCCCTGAACTAGGATGATAAAACAGCACAGGGGTGTTACACAGCAGGGCCAGTGTTAATATAACCCTAACACTGTTTATATCAGACAATGATGGGGTCAAATGTACTCAATGCTGATTTAACACCGTGTCAGAATCCTTTAAAAATAAATTAAACATAAATGCATAAAAAACTACATTTGTGCATTTATATTGTAATATGTATGCCTTTCCGACCATTTGAACTCCAAAATGCAGACTTTGTATTAAAGCGAACACAAGTGAATTTTTAAAAAAAAGCTGAACGGTTAGGTTCCTGGCATCGGTCGGATTGATTAGTCGTGCCTGGCCTCGTTTCGCTGGACTGTGGCAGCTGCATAAACACCTGGACGGTCCCGCTGCTCAGCGAGGCGATCGCTCAGAGGGGCCGAGGGTGATTTATCAGGCGGGCGTCGAAGCCTGGGCGAGACCGAGATGTTAAAACACGCACAGGCACCAACGCGCCGCCCCCCCCCCCCCCCCCCCCCCCCCCCCCCCCCCGGCTTATCAAGAGGTACAGCACCCTCCTGACATTCGTTTAATTCCGGGCTGGTCTCGGAGGATCGCAGTTGCACGGGGTCCGGAACATTCCGAGAAGGAACGAAGCAACAGCCAGTCATAGTCAATCACGGATTTTGGGCCCGGAGCTGGGAGACCGCAAATCTCGACACCCTTCCAAACCCGAGACACGATCGCAGTCCATCTTTCAGAGCCTTTCCACGAAGCCAATTCCTCTATCCTGGAAACGCCAGGACGTTATGCCCCGAGAAGAAATCATTATTTTCAACACGCTTATCCGTTTTTTTTTTGAGCGGTTAAATATGGATCGTATGAGTGTCTGACAGTCCGTGTGGACAGATTAGCGCTGAGAAGTAAATTCCATCGCGATAAAGTCAGCTCAGGAAATGGATCAAAATTCACATTAATTGAAAAGCCTCATGAAACAAGATGGCCATTTTTCGCTACATGACATGAATTTCATTTAATTTCCTGAACTTACAGAATTACGCGCACGCACACACACACACGCACATCACCATATCACAGTATACTGTAACTCTAGACACCACCTGACTTGTCACAAATGGCATTAATGCTGCAATGGCAATTCATAAAGTCCTAGATTTACCGCCTTTGATTGACAACCTTGAAAGTATCCCGGTAATAACAGACGCTCAGTTTTTTTTTGTCAGGGCCTTTTTTTTCCTCCCTTTTCAGTCAGCACAAACGCTCCATTGAAGAAAAAAAAAAAACCATAAAACTTACTCAACTGTTTCCATCTGGGCTTATCACACAGACAGGGGAATCTACCGCAGAGCCGAGCGAAGGCAACACCGTCCGCCGTTCGGCGTGCCGTGACATCATCAAACAGGAATTAAAACAAAGGCCCTGCGCTCCGCCGTAGACCCAACACGACTTCTCGAAGGCGGGAAGAGCGGCCGGTTAAAGACCGCGGCCGGCAATGCGTCCGGGCGACCGAAATTCCTCGCCCCCCACACAAAGGAACCTCTGGACCTTCGCGAGGGATGACCTTCACAGGTCGCCCGGTCAATCGGTCACCTCCGCATTCCTCGCATTCCGCCCCCCCCCCCCCCCCCCCCCAATCAAAGGGGTCACGCTGACCACACGCGGTCAAAGCTTCGTTCGTGCTCTGGGATTTAAGTTATCAAGTTATCGGGAGGTGGGTCCTTGTATTAGGGAAGGGGGGGGGGGGGTCTGTTCCGGGGGGGGTCCTGAGACCCTGGTCGCGTGTTCCTCTAATCCCCACCTCTGCCAGCTGTTAAAATTCACTTTCATGTTTTATTTACGAGGCAGCATATCCCATTACCCACTCCTTCACCCTCATAATTACACCCAAAAACAGGCAAACTGACTCCACTGTCACTCTTACACGGTTATATTCATACCTGCTCAGACACACACCACATAACTGCAAAGCATAATAATTACAATAATTTTACAGAACATAAAATTTAACTTTGCTCCCTCTAGTTGAACTTTCCTGCTGAATTTTCCTACACTCTATTTAGATCTACAAAGTCCCTGTTAATTGGTGCTCATTCGTCAATGAACCAAAGGAACCCAGCACGCTATATACACTGTTGGGATGACGGTACCCTGGATGTTCAGCTGGCAGTCTGTCAGACAGCCTGAAGCTGCTTCAACACGCATGTGTGTGTGCTGCTGTCAGACTAGGAAGATGTTCGTCTTCTGAATCATCGAGGTGAATCAGAAAGCACAACAGCTCAATGTACGAGCGTGTCAATGACTCTTTGATGCATTTCTTCCCTTCTCTGAGGGTAATGTCGGTGTTATGTGTGGCCCTCGATGGCGACCTGTGATTTTAGCCGGGGCCCAGCTTGTTTAACGCGCGAACTTCATCACCGTCCCGGGCAGATAAAGGGTTAAACCTTGGCTGACCCGCACGGAACAGTAATTTATTCCGCAGTGTCGACTCCCCCTGATTTCTTATCCCTGAGTCATAACATTCATAAAGGAGGCGGGATGACCCCCCCCCACCCCCACCCCCACCCCCACCTTAGGTCTCCTGCTCAGTTCGCCTACGTCTCTCCAGCGAACTCGACTCCCCCACCTAAACTCTCCTCTGAACCCTCCCCATCCAAACTTGTGAAACTGAGAGGTCACCATAGCTCTCCCTCTGAGCCAGCAGAAGAGGTACATATATCACAGTGGGAGCTGGGGAATGGCATATTGGAGTGAGCTCTCTCTCGGGCAATTATCTTCTTTTTTTAAGAGCGCAAGATCCTATACATAAACAAGATGGTAAACTTGAAATTGTAAATGTTTCTAAGCTCTCTCTCCTTAGCAGACCTCCTGAGTCAAATAATTATTTGAAATAGTTGCATTAATTCCTCCAGATTATAGATTATTTTTAACAGAAACATCTATTTTCACAAATATTCAGAACCGAATTGTTCCATTACATGATTTTATATTTTGCTTAGCATCATGTACAAAATTTTTGTAGTATTTCTTATACTACACATCTGACATCTTGGAAGTTGAAGCACCTTACATGGCAACAACTTCCGTGTCTACTCAGTTCTGCACACTATGTTCCCCTTTTAGACCCACGTCAATGCTTACATCTGAATTAACACCAGTAATATGAACATTCGTGAAGGGCTGTGACCTCGGTCAATACCTGTAGAAACAGTGATTCTGTGGTCGCGTCCCACCTCCTCATGGATACCCATGAACTGCAGAAACTTGGGAACCAAAATAAGCACTTTAGCTTAGCACTACACTCCAATCCTCCATTTGAGTTTGAGATCGCAATACTAGAATAGGAGGAGAGGACAGGGTTCAAACAGGTTACTCTATAGTAACCAGACGGTTACTTTAGTAACTGTGGTACAATGCCATGGAATTTAGAGAGAGGAACATGCTTTCTGACCATAATCACTGTTCTCAAAACAACTGTGTGAGCATAGTAACATCATGCTAATGTGGTAAATGTTGATCTACCATCTGAAAGTCACAGTAATGTAAACAGTGTTATGTTTACAGTCGTTAATCTTACCTACACTCTTTTTTAGCATGCTGTTTCCCCCCTTTTACTCTAGAACAACATTATGGCAAGATACAGTCATGGACTTATCTATAAAGCTGTTGGTAAAAATATGTTTCATGACGCCGGGTATGTTCGTAATGGATATTTGGTTCAGGCAGACCAGCCCACGGATCCAAAATAAGCAGCAGGATTGAAAAAATACGGCTTGCATGAACATTTATTTCATACGTCACCATTACCTAATGAGTCCTGTATGCTAACGGCAGTCATATGACATCTTGCCATGTAAATGGTTTTGTCTTTCCGTGCAGAGAACACTTTATAAATAGGCTGTGGTTGGACAACAAGCATAAGGTAAGCTGCGCTTGGCAGTCTAGTGCCACGGTAACAACTCTGAGGTTGCAGGTTCAAATCCCATATGCAGCATTGCCTTTGAACCCGCGGAAAAGGGTTGTTTACTGGGATCGTTTCAGCAAATTTGCCTTTGTAAAAAGCGGTTTCTCTGGAATGCCATCTCCTAAGAAAGTAAATATGATAAGTAATAATAAAGATGTTTCGTGCGAGCGCCTGAGAACACGAAAGCAGGAAGACAGACGTGTTGGACTGTTACTGACGGCCAGCTATTCGCCCCCGGGTTCAGCGCGTACCGCCGGTCTACCTGCGGGAGGGGCTCCTGAAAGGTGTGTCTCCGGGGGGGGGGGGGGGGGGGGGTCTGTCGTCACCTGCGCCGCTACAGGTGAGGCTGCCAGCGATGCGATCGCTCAGACGTGGGCCGCCCCGCCCACGCGGGCGCTGACAGACGAATCCCGGAGCTCAAAAACACTCGCGGGGAACACCAGGGAGAGCCTCCGTTAACAACAACAACAACAACGAGGGGCACGAAAGCCGCCATTTTCCTGTTCATGCCCGCTCCATTAATCACACCACGAGGAGGAAAAAAAATTCCATTTACTAACCCATTCTGTTCCCGTCCACCATTCAGTTGTAGTACAATGGTTAGATGGTTAGGGAACTGGACATAAGGTTGCAGGTTTCAATCCCAGACAGTGCATTACCATTGAACCCTTTAGCAAGGTGCATAACCTGAACTTCCAGCTGTATAAATAGATTGTATGCTTTCAAAAATGCCAGGTAAGTTGCTTTAGGAAAGAGCATTTGCAAAATTCATGTGTGAAAAATGCCCATCCATTCAATTATGTAGTTAATTATTTTTACATTTCCTCTAATACACATAGATTTTTGCATTGTGTGTGAGTACCCCAACTGATAACAAGAACAATATGCTTTTTTTGCATGTAGCAAGACATACATACAGACAGTTCAAAGAACTGGAGAAAAGACATTTATTTTCAAGGGAACGGGTCACGCTGGGCAAGAGGAAGACTGGAGGTGTTTGAGTGCACGAGCCAGCCCAGAAAAATCCCAGACCCACATGTGGCCCAGCGGAGGCAGCCAATCACAGGCCAGCCTGTACGTCACCTCATATGGTACGCACGAACTCGCACGCAACCCTCTGCTGCTCTGCTATACCGCCAACAGCACTGCGTGATTAAGTGAGTTTTACATTCATTTTGGCCGCAGACTGAACGTCCCCCAAAGCCTGACCAGATTTCAGTTTGAGTTTATAATTCTGACCAAAAAAAATTAAAAGAATATGAATGTGCAGACACAACATTGAGTAATAATGCTAAACACTATCAGTAGCAATGCTAACACTGACAGTATCTGTATCTGTTCAACCAGTCTGTATATGTATTTGGAACGGGTTGTGGTATCTGTATATAATGTATAACAGTGTGTTTCCTAACATGGTATCAGGTTTGGATACGTCCCTAAAGCAATATAAAAAAGTATATAGAATTTCATTTCAGTTCTTATGTCCTGTTTTGCCCTTGCTTGTTAATGGTGGTCGTCCCAGGTCCCCGGGCCTTCACAGATAAATCTGCGCTCTCCCACGCTAACTGGCATTCATCTGAATGAGGCCTCTGTTCAGCCACACGTGACGAAACGAGGAACGTGCGAGTGTGTTTAACCCTCAACGAGTGTGTGATTAGAATGTTCTGAAGTGAACATGCTACCGATGATGTAACGATCAGTACCGGTAACTGAACTACTGGCAATTGAGTTCTAGAACTCTCACTTGAAATTTTGAAAAAAAATAAATAAATAAAATAATAATAATCCAAAAAACCTACTCTTCAAAGGGTTAACGGTCCTGGCATCCAATTGGCGGCCCAAAAACCCTGGTTCTGTCTGGCTTCCCCATAGGAAAACAAAGCCCAGACATCCCAGTGTGGGAGCAGTGAAAAGCTCCCTCAAATAAATAAATCCCAATAAATCCCAGCCTTACCACTTACAGTCTCTGGGAATATCTCTGTATCTCTCCTGTCTTTGCAGTAATAATGCCAGTGTGTAATTTATGAGCGTGTCTCCACACCGATGTGCGTGCGTGCGCGTATGCATGTGTGTGAGAGAGAGGGAAAGAGACTGTGTGTGTGTGTGTGTGCAAGTGCGTGTGTAGATCTTGTGCTGTCAGTACTGCACAAAGCAAATACATGGAATATATGGTAGAAATCACATCATGTTTCAGGCTGGTACTTCTGAAACAGAGAAAAGTCCACATTAAAAAAAAAAACAGGCGAGGCGTGTGATGCTATGCTGCTTATCCTTCGGGCAGCCGGCTGTCGAGCCATAAGCCATTACTGCCCTAGCGCTCTCTCAGCTGTGGTGCCTGCTCTACCTTCCCTGCTTTCAGCCTGTCTGAATAAAAACATACAAAGAGGGCAGAATGTCCCAAAATCCCTTTCATATAAAAAAAAAACTAAACGAATGAAAAAAGGAACATGCATGCACAGACCCACGAGCAGGCGAAAGCTGACATGTTTGATAAACACACCGCAGTCACAGAGCCCTTTTCACACCACGCACTTTGAGTTATGATACCACTGATGTATGAGAAGGAAACAGCGTGGGGGGGGCAGCCTGGGGGGCAGGAAAGGAATGCATTTTTCATTGGCCTGGCGTGCCCGTGCTGGCCGTGCTTATGAGGCCTACGGTTTGTCAGCCGAAAATTACAGCCTTGCGTTATGGGCCCGAGTATTGACCCTGGAGGAACCAATATTGCAAAAAGTCCTGTCTGTCACCTGGAGCTCTGCTTTCCGCATTACACGTGAGTTCCTGCTCTACACGTGAGTTCCTGCTCAGATCAGCAATACATCAGAGATATTTACACCATTGCGTTATGTTGTGGTCCATACCAATAAATTAATAAATCTTTGTTTTACAAATGCATTATCATTACGCAACATTTTCCAGTCAACAGTTTTCCGGAAGCAATACAAAACCAGCAAGACCCCTCAGTGAGCCCATTGTAAAAATGAAAAAAACAGTCAAATTTGTCCAGATACTGAGGTCCGTGATCAGTAACTGAATTTATCTATTGAAAAATAATTTCAGAATAAGATGGGTGGGTTGCAGTTAATTTAATTTCAATCCATTTTATGAAATGACTGAATTCAACTGGAATTGATCCCATCTCTGTAATAAATCTATAAGTTAATCCTTTATTTTAGTATAGCATAACTTCCAAACAGATTGCAAAACATTCATCATGAGATGCTGTGTGGCAGAGGGAATCAAAAAATCAGAAATAAACAGCCAATTTGTAAACAACCAGAAAAGCATTCCACAGCCCTTTAAGAGGTGATCAATCAAGCTGAGCTCCTGGAAAAGAGCCATTTAAGAGGCCAGTGAATAAGAGATTTATTTCAGTATCCCAAGGTGCTGATATTCATTCACAGTCTGACAGAGTCACACTCTGGGGCCATTATCACCCACCCAGCAGCACTTTCCTGCTTCTCGTAATTATACATCCTGGGTTCCTTAAGTGGCTGTGATGTCATTCCCTCCAATTAAGAAGTCTTCAGACTAACCCAGTATCAAATCTGTGACCAGGGGCACATTTTCATTATAACAGAAGTCTATAAAAAGAAGTTTGAAAGTTAGGGATTTCTGGGTACAGTGTCACTCACCGTGACTGAACGTACAAGAACTCAAGGAATCCGGACTAAATTTGCAATTGTTTTCGGTCACGAGGGCACTTGTGCTCCTGAAACCGATGCTGATAAAATTGGTGGAGTTGAGCCTAGATTTCTACAGTCACTGTGTTGTACAAGCGGGCTTTCATTACGCTTAATAAGCACGCTGCAACCTAACATTTAGCATTTAGACATGCTCTGACACAGCATTTAGCCACCAAACACATACTTTGTGCAAACCAATCATGGTTTTTGGCCTACTCTGTATGTATTTCCAATATTAGAGCAATATTATGAACAGTGTTTTAAAAAAAAAAAAAAAAATTTTAAACAAATGTAAAAAAATATATACATTATTGACACAAAGTTTTTGAGACAATGCTGATAAAAAGAAAAACACAGTTCCAAATCTGTTTTGATAAAAATATATATTTTTGTGTAAAATGATGGTATACGCATATTTTGTCAGTGCTGTGTAGTTGCTGTATACGCCGAGCGCACGCGCAGTTGCCTCAGACAGACCACAGGTGTCCAATCCACCAGAGGTGGCGCTGTGCACAGCAAGACAGGAACAGTCCTGCAGATTGCAAACCTTTGTCCCTGGCCATCACTACAGCCAATAAACATGCAGCAGCCTGCCTGGCTGGCACTGGATTGGACAATAAACCCCAGGTGGTGTCACTACACTCTAAACCAGGGATTTAACAGGAAGCACCATTTGACAATCTGAAAACACATAGAAATGGAATGCCTTCAGGCGTTTACATAACTGCTTTACAAACAGACATGCGTTCCGTGACTCCAAAATAAATCCGCTTTGCCCCCATCGCTGTAACTCATCTAATCGCCCCATCAGATCTGGCTTCCACTGCCCTCACGAATGGTTTGTTCCGCTGGATTTTTTTCCACCCAATTACACTGTGCAGTTCGTCTCATTGCAATTCCCCCACATTGCTGTCAGCTGGCAGCCCTGCCCCTTCCCCAAACCCCAAAATTCCCCTCCACCCCTATGGCTTCCCATTGGGCCCGTGTCACGCAACTAGGAGAGGAGGCTGGGAGAAAGGCCAACACACCAAATATCAGAGCCATCATAAAACATCCTCCGCTTCCATCTATCCACCCCCAAGGGTCCAGCCAATCACAGGACTCTCTCAGCTGCCAACCACCTGTGGTCTGGACTCCCCCTATGTTGCGCATTGGTCTCCATGGCAACCTCACCCAGCGTACCACAGGTCAGCTCTGCAGAGGGAGGGTGGTGGTGCTTACGGTCGCTCAGCTGCGGCAGGCCGAGGCGCACTGGCAGAATCACCCGCAGTGTAAAAACCCACCTGGGCTCGTCTCGAATTCTGGAGCACCCCCCCCCCCCCGCCCCCACCCGCTCTGAGTTACGCGCTGGGTTAAATGCACACTGCGCTGTGTCACGCTGCACGGACACACCCACACACACACTCTCCCTGGGTTCAGCCTCCCTGCGGCTTCTCCATTGATACTCTCACTGATCCCCCTATACTATACTGGGCCACATGCAGGGTTTCCAGGTGCTTAAATGGACACGCTCACACGTCCATGCAATAGACCTATGACATCACTCTGAACACTGCCATGGCTACTTCTTTTGTAAGACACACAAAAAAGACATTTGCCGTTTCCTTTAGTAAGTCCCACAATTGTCTTGATCATTGTACTTCCCAGTTTTTCTTCACTCTTAAAATTGCAAAGAATGGGAGAAAGAGAGAGAAAGGGAGAAAGAGATTGATGAAAGAGGTATAAATCATAATCCAGAAAGCTAGGTGACATTTACACTACAGTGATCCTACTTCACTTCACACCAGATGTTCGGATTCACCAAGTGGATTCACATTCTGGCTGTGTTCGCTATTCACAGCTTCAGGAAGCAGAAGGCACAAAAACCAAATAAAAGATTTTTTGGAGGTTTTTGTCACGTGTTCACTGCTAATTATGACTCGCTGTGTCTTGCCAGCCCGTGAAATCAGTGCTGCAGTTTATTATTTATAATACACTTCCCCATTGCTTTATGAACCATCGCTAATCACAAGAGAAACATGTATGACCATTCTTGCAAATGTGCACCACGCAATGGAGAATATAATATTCTAAGAGCCAAATTCAATTGCATTTACCCTAAGCCAAATACAAGGGAGCTGAGTAATGACAAAAGGAAGTTCCAACACGCAGATAATGACTGAATGCTTTTTTGCTGAGATTTCCTACTTCACTGACCACAGAACATTAGCAGTTCTGGGTATTTGAATGGATGTTCAAAGAGGGGTTTGTTCTGTCTTCAGCATATTATGGGGTTCAGGCTGGGTCTTGCCCAATTTTTCAATTTCCCGTTTCTCTGTAAAGTGTCTTTGTGACAGTGTCTCTGACATTATGCTTTGGAGGCATGAAAACCTGGCTTGGCTAGCTGTGCAAAGAACAGACAAGTCCAGCTCTCAGATATGGACTGTGGGATGTGAACGAACCAAAATTGAACGTTATTAATGTTTACTTTCTAGACTTCAGTCCATTCCACCATTTCTTCTCCTTCTATTTATCTGCTTTGTTCTCATTTCTATCAAATTTCTTGGGAGTTACAGCTTCTGTGGTGGGTGGGACCCTTTGAATAGCACTGAACACGATTGATACAATAACTGAGGATTTCCTGTTCTCACGAGATCTGTGTTTCTACTATGAGTGCCCCATCACCTTTTTCTTTTGTTTTTATGTGTGCGTGATTCAGAGTAAGTGTGTGAAAGTGCACACACACAAACACAGACTACAAAAGACTGTTGGGTTAATTGTGGTGCCCATTGAGATTAAAGTGCACTAGTTCAGGATCTCTTGCTGTCACAGTGGAGTATCGGTAAGTATACACACAGTCCGAACGTACAGTTTATATTTGAATGACATACACAACACAACATGAGCACAATCTGGGGGTTGTTATTATATTTGAGTGTGTGATTTGAGGATATGATTTCAGGGTGTGGTTTATCGATATTGATGCTCACCGCATGTACTAAAAACCCACAGGAATTGTCTGTGGTGTTCAGGAACTTCTCTTCTGGTCTGAATGGGGAACTGCTAATTTTGGAGGAGTACAGTTACCTTTACTGTCCTTAACCTCATTGACCTTAAGTTCAGTGGACAGCAGTGATGGACAGGTCAGAGGGCAAATCATGACTTGTAGTCTGATTAAATGGGTGTGGTCTTGTTACTTTCAATGCTTGTCATAAATCACCATGGGGGATGTAGCAGGGGAAGTAAACCAGAATAAAAAAGTTTTTTGTGGCTACTACAATGTGAGTTTGAATAGGGGGGGAGGTCAGCACAGGGAACAGACAATGAAATCTCCAACACGAGGCCCTTACACACACAGCACAGACAGACACATGGGTGTGCGCACGCACCTATATGCAGACAGGCTCACTCACGGTATTTACATGGCGCACATATACAGACACAAATGCGCACTTTTGCCCTGGGCTTTTGCTATGTAGTAAACGCACACGCCAGTGCGCGGGTAGCAGGACCCCCTGATAACTGAGGAAAGGCAGCTGGGCGCCAGGTGGGCTGAAGCTACGGCGTTTGCAGGTCGCCAGACACCGGTCAGCCATCTTGGCTCTCGGCCGGTTTACAACCCCTCCGTGAGGAGAACCTTCACCTCCAGCCAGACCGCCTCCCTCTCAGAGATAACTACATACGACTGCTGTTAAAAAGAAGTTTTAACCTCAAAAGCGAACGCAGGAGCCGTTAGCTGTACCGCTAACGGTGTCTGGGCCTGGAACTTGACATCACGAGAGAGAGATTTGGTCTCCGTCGGTCACACGTGCCGGGGTCGGCAGTTGCACAACAGAGAAAAGCTTTGCGTCGGAATCGCTCGCGTCTGACCCCGCCGTGAGCATGCCGCGGCTTTTCGGCTTTAGCGGACATCGGAATCACTCATGTGCGTCAGGACCTCGTGAAACCCATATACATTTCCAGAGAGCCAAAGGGCATCTTCCAGAACCGCAATTCTGTGTATAAGACCAAACTGATCTCTGTGCTGTTTGTGGTGTAAAGCCTATTTCATGTCCTGGTAAAAGCACAAAGTGCCAGAGCGTGTAACATACAGTAGTGTTGAACAGTAAGTAAGAGTAACAGATGGCAGCTTCAGGGAGCATCACCTCTATCTGACCCTTGACACACATCACGCTTATGGCATACATCCATTGATAATTCATAAACTAATCCCCTACTGAAACACGACCTTTGGACAGCCAAGCCCCCTCCTCCTCCTTGTCTTCCATCTCGTTATAAAATGGAGAAAACCCCAATAAAAATTGTCATCGTTATGGAGGGGATCAGAGCAGGTTTTTCCACACGTTGCTTGGAGATTTTTTCAGAAAGTCGTGTCAAGTCAGTACAGAGCAGCAGAAAATATCAGTATAAATAGATTCAATGACAGGCTGTAAGAACTAAAGTACATAGGCATATTTTATTATGGAAACTGACCATTCAACCCATCCTAGCCTGTCATTTCATGTACAGTCTAGAGCTGACATCTAAAATTCCAGTCCTGAAGGGCCGCAGTGTCTGTAGGCTTAACTCCAGGCCTAGAGGGCCACAGAGCCTACAGGTTGAACTCCAGTCTTAGAGGACCGCAGTACCTGCAGGTTTTACTGGAAGACAGGTATGTGGACTCTTTAGCCAATTGATGACTTACATACACAGTGCACATAAGTGCTGAAGATTGACATCCCAGGTCTAAAATGCAGCAATGCGTCAGACCTTAGCACACTTAGCATTTGTGCAGCAGCCTGTGAGTCTTGTCAAAAACCAGATGTAAATATTACAATAAACAATATCTGCACTCATACAGTTTCATATTACCCTGAAGCTTTTCCTAGCTTCATATTTTAGCACTTGCCAATCACATAGCTGCTGCTCCCTAACTTAGCAGCCTGGTGGCTACAGGAACAGAAAGAGGTTTATAGCAGTTATACACCGAAGCCTGGGAATTCTACACCAAGGAGCAGATGGTGGAAACAGGAATTCCAGCTTTTCATTGGCTGAGTACAGCTAAAGCTACCTGGTGAATGGAACGGCATGTGGAATTCAAATACTGTGCACAAGGTCTAAATCTCCTCTGGGAAAAATCAACGGTTACTGCTACAATCTGCTTCTAGCACAGCATAAGTACTTCACACTGGTGCAAAGACGATGGGGTGACCCCTTTAACAACTCTAAATCAGTTGAGTTGAGGCAGACAGGCAAGCTGTGTTCACATATACATTTAGCATACACTCTTATCCAGAGCGACTTACAAGAGTGCATTAAGTGTACAACTAAAATTTGGTATTAAGCAGAGGCCGCTATCCAGAATAACTTACAAAGTAGCACAGCATCAAGAGTGAACATTTAACACTGTCAAGGTCAATGAACAGTCACAATTTCAGTGCCATGAAACAAGAATGCCATTAAGGAACAGACCACAGAAGCTTACATATACGCCTAGTACAAAACAAAGGCCAGAGCATACATCCAACACTGGAGTCCAAGCGTGAGTGCGTGCTGGACAAGCGATAAGTGATGGTATTAGTCAGAACATGATCCCAAGGCAGAAGGTTAAGTGTTATAGTGGGGGGAAAAGTGGGAGACTGAGGATGTAGTACTTGAAGTATCAAATTGGCTTGAGAATATCGTGTTAGAGGTGGTACAGGACAGGAAAGGGTAGTAAACCTCTGACTGATTCAGGTTGAAGAGTTCAGCGTAAGTCAGAACGAGATGTGAAGTAAACAAGTGTGTTTTTCCGTCTGAGCTGGACGATAGGGGCTTGGCTGTCCTGACTGGGGCAGGAAACTCAACACGGGGGGGGGGGGGGGGGGGGGTGGATTGGGCGCTAGAGTACAGAAGTTCTCCTTTAAATGCATCAGTCCGCATCTTTTATGACCCCCCCCCCCCCCCCCAAAAAGTGTGTTTATGGGAAAGAAAAAAGTCACCTCAGGTGATCTAGTCAGTTCCCGTTAGCAGCGGCTCCATTGGTCTCCATTTACATCTGCTCTGGTATCACTCAGCAGATCAAGCTTCACCCCGTCTTCACTGTGGGTTTGCTGCCATCCAGGAATGGCAGGTATGCAGGAGACTCATCCTGCCGTAACAGATAGGGTGGGACGCAGAGGGGGCGGGAGTCACGAATTCGGGAGGGGTGGCGGTCCAGATGTCCCTCAGTTCTATTCGAGCAGAGAGGCCCACCCCTGCTCCCCACCTGGCACCTGTGCAGAGCGCCACATCCCGGCCAGAAGAATTGGCGCAATCCCATTCCCCCCCCCCCCTGCCAAAAAACCCTCAAGTGGATGAAACCGTATATTAGAGAGCAGAATGTGGTAAATTCCGGGAAAAACTGCACCCGTCAACCCCCGCCCCCCCGAGGCAAAACCGTGCCCCCCCCCCTTCAACTCGACGTTCCAGGCAACCCACAGACACACCTGCGCCTTTGTTGCGGGCGGTGCTCTCTGCAGTCCCATCGCCCACGGTTACGCATAACTCAGATTTTGATGAAAAAGTGCACGGGCGCACTCAAAACCCCGCCCCCTCGCAGTGCCAACGTGTGAAAGTTAGTGGGGTTTTGCCTCGGGGGGGGGGGGGTTTGAGGGTGGGGTGATGTCGAGACCGGCGGCAGTCTGCTGAGGAAGCGTGTCAGGAGTTTTTTGTTTTCGCCTCGCCGGCTCGCGTTCCCTCCGTCACGGGAGGGGCATGCGTCTGGAGCGCACGGAACGACCCGGCGTCCTTCATCCCGAGGAATTCTGCTCATTCCCATCCCGGCTCAAGTGGGGAATGGTTGGAATAGCTGTAAGCCCCGAGCAAGCACCAGAGAGAAAACATACGCAAACACACACACGCACAAACACACACACAGCTGGGAATCCTCACAGACAACTCCGGCCTAATAGCGAGCCCGTCGGTGGGGAAGGAAGGAAGAGAAGAAAAAAAAAAAAAAAGCCAAGCTAAACAAATTAACCCGACTAACTCCCCTTTGCTTTTTGGTTCATAAATGCAGGTGCTCGTTCTCCGCCTCTGGAAAAAAAAAAAAGGCCTTGTGGAACCATCGGCGCGTTGGGGACGAGCACGAGGAGTCACAGTGTGGAGATTCTGCCGTAGAACAAAGGGCATTCTGGGAGAGGGCATCAGGGCTCGGTCCTGCTGACATCATCGGTCTGTCGCCGTGGCAAACTTTAAAAAAAAATTTCAGTCCTCCAGCACGGTGCAGTTTTGGCTGCTGGAAAGGCACCAGGAGCAGCATGCTGCATCCTGGGTGTCCCAGACACACCCAGTTTTTAAGTGGTACACGCATGTTTGCAATTTCTCCAGTAGACCCAAGATTGCACCCCTGGTGGCACCATACTGCAGAAAGGATTCCATAACAGAGGTGATTTTGTTAGCCTCTTTATTTGATATTACTTTGATATTACGATTGTCCAAAAATACAGGGGGTGTCATTTAGTAAGACCATTTATTAAAACTCCTCCAAAGTTAAAGCTAAATATCAAAGCTAAATAAAGCTTTTATTCCATGTTTAACTCAAAAAAATGTTTTACAGGTTACAGGTGTGTTTATAATGAGCTCTGTAGTGTATGGGGGCAAGAATCAAACATTTACATGGCTGGGGGTTCTAATCTACATTCTACGGTTTTATCTGTAATCACTGCACACATGCACACTTTCACAGTTATTCATCTCCATAACTGCAGTGTCTTAACACAAAAAAACCACAAATGTTGGTGCCTGATGGAAACTATTTTGTGCTCTATTGGACAAGTATAAACTCTGTTCTTGTTGTAGAACTGATAGCAATTTCTTTGGTATTCCAACACTTTTTAGTAGGTCTGGGCAGGTCTGAAAACTCCGGGGATTGGCTTTTATCCGACCAACAACTCAAATCCTACTATTTTACATTTGGCAGGCCCATAAAATTCTCTCTATAATTTATGATGCAAATGTAACCGCTCCTGGCATGACCAATATCCATGTCCAGTTACTATTCTGGAGTTGACGTTTGTTTGGTCGGCACAGCACACATTAACTCGAGCCATTCAAAGTTCAACGTAGAGCAAGGCAAGTCGGAGAGTTTTCTGGGGATACAGTTTTGCTCAATGTCATTCACCCACTGTAACCATTTTCCACATAAAGACGTTTTTAAAAATGAATCCTAAAGCGGTTCATTTAGAGAAGAATCCATGGCGACCAGACCAGTTCTCACTCTCTCTCTCTCTCTCTCTCCATATCACACACAAAAACCTAGAGCATTTTGGTCACCAGCAGATAACTTAAGGTAAGCTCTGAGCCCAGACCAGGTGACTGATTAACTGGGAGCTCCGGGTTCGAGCGGACACATTTCGTACTCCGGCTGTGTCCTCGCGCTACCCCTGGAGCCCAAAAAAAAAAAAAAAAATTTAACTGCTGGCACCGTCCTCTGGCTCTCCGGGCTGAGCAACCGCCACTGTCAGGGGAATTAGCATAGCCTGTTATTAGATACCATGGCATGAACACACGCTAAGTGCTGCATTATGCCCGCATTTGGCAGAAACGTTAGTGTAACGGGCACAAGGACGCAAGCGAGAGAACAGAATGTGGCACCAGACCAGCCGTGGCACAGACACAGCACTGACTGCGCTTTACTGAGGTCTGTGGCGCAGCGCAACAGACAGGCTACCAGCTTGTTCTTCTCGTACGCTTTTATGTTGAATTGTATGAAACTAAAAGTGTTGCCCTTCTTGGCCTGGTCTCTCTTGTAAAAAGAGATTGTAATCTCATTGTAATCTCTGACCTGGTTAAAAAAGGTTAAATAGAAAAAGTAAATACAGGACACATTTAACACAGCACTGACTGCACATTACTGAAACCAGTGGTTCAGAGTAACAGAACAGCTTCAACATATGAACAGTACAGCAGATATTGCCCATAAGTGTGGCCTCCGGTTATGTCATAATTTAACATTTTTAAAGCCATCCTTCAATCATTCAGGTGAGCCCCACTTAAACGTCCCTTTTTAAAGGAAGACCGGGGCAGGAGGTTATTGAAGTGACGTCAAGAACTCACCAAGCTAAAAATAATAATAAAAACTGAACCTACAACTTCGGAGTTGCAAGCCCACTACCCTAGTCTTTGTGCCTCATTTTGCTTGTATCACACGCTGCATCTGCCAGATTTATTGAAACGCTAATTTCACGAGGGATTGGAAGCGTAAATGCGGTTGTGCATATTTCTTTCCTGAGTAAAACCATTAATTATTGGCCAGCTGAAAGAATGTTCAGTGACGTTCGAGCTACAGCGTGGACACTTTGATGTGGTATTTTATCCCCATTAAATGTCACTATCTGTATATTTCCCTTCCACTCCACATTTCAAAATTTACAATTTTTTGTAGTTTTTTCAAAGCATTAGAAAAAGGTCCACGGAGAACCACTGCCGTTTATCAACCGTGACGCACATAACGCAAAGGGGTGTGTGAAATATTTTTGCGGAATTACAGCTTTCGCAGAGAAGAACGCAGTGGCATTTATTCCGCGGTTTGGTGGCAGTTTCTTTTTCCTCCGCGAGAGCTGTAATTTGGCTGTCTAATTCGGGGCTGGAGTTTGACAGTGTTAAATCGCTATTTCTCATTAAACTAATAGGGAGCCCAAATCAGACAGGGCCGTTTGTCTCAGTGTAAACACGTCCGCGAGGCGAGCCAGAAAAGAGGCGAGGAAGTCGAACGGAGCGGCGCTGCCAACAGAAACACGGAGGAGAAAAACAGCTGCGATTGGAGAGCGCCGCGGTGCCATTCTGACATTATTAACTGAGGGTAGGCTACGATCTCAAATCCCTCCCTCGCGTATACCCGCTCACCGCTCCCTTCGGCATCGCCCGTCTACACCACTGCGGCGTCTGTAAAATGTAAGCTCTGCTGACGTCTCAATACACTGGACATTTCATATCCGAGCTTGAATTCGGTCTGGCAGGTTCGCTGGAATTCCTTTTGGAAGGAAACCGTGCAACGGTCACGATAATTATCCAAGTATCTGGAGCAAAGCAAGATGAGTTCCTCCTGGCACACGGCTCATTAGACTTTACTTCCTTATCTCCTGGGGGGCATGGAAAAGGTATTTACTGCCATCAAGGGAAATTCTGAACATTTATAAAAGTTCCATGCCTTTACCTTGGGCAAAAAGGTGTTGTGGTTTGTGCCAAGTGTTTTTTTTATTTATTTTTTAACTACACTGAAGTTTTTCCATCAGCAGTGAGTGTGTGTTTGCGTGCAGGGCCACAGCTATAAATTCTCAGGCCCGGGACAAAATATATTGGGAGCCCCCCACCCCACCACCAATATATTTTGTAACAAATTAAAAATAGTTACACCCTATATCCTGGGCCCCCTTCGAGCCGAGGCCCAGGACAAATTGTCCAAGTTGACCGCCCCCCCCCCCACACATCCCCCCAGTAAATCTGCTACAGTAAATTTAGATTTGCATGGTGTATCTGATTGCATTTTTCATTAAAAATAAGGTCATCACAGCTAGCACTCAAGAGAAAGGGTTTGAACACGAAGGACGTTTAATTCTTTTTAAAAATCGTGCATGTGGTCCAAACATTTTCCACAACCTCTTGAGAAAAGAAAGTATGAATGAGAAGTATGTAAACATAAAACGTTAAAAACCGGTATTTATTATTCCACGAGCAGAGGAAAGGAGAGCTGACATTGAGCAGACACAGACGCGGACATAATCGCAATTACTGATGGACATGGACAACAGTTTATTTTCCTGGCTTTTAGCGATCAAAGCAAGACTGAGTGAGACTACAGTTGGAGGGGGGGGGGGGCGGTGCAGAGCAGCACTCACGTACAAGATTTACGACCCACCGCAGCGGGAAGGAACGTGAGAACGCGTCTGGATCACGGTCTGGCTCTGGCCCCGCCCACTCCTGCTGACTCACGGGCCCAAACCCCCCCATTGGTCAGCCGGAGAGGAAAGCCGATGACACGCTTTATTGTTCAGCTGCCCCCCCCCCCCCACCACCCCTGTCTGACAGTCTGACCCCCGTAATACGGGCTCAACAATAGTAGACCCCACCCGGCACCCCCACCCATTTTCCCTATCAGCTATCCCAGAGGCTTAACACAGCACACACTCGTATCTCTGTCTACATTTAAAGGGGTTGACATCACCCACCGAGCGTAGAGCATAACTTTTTTCTTCTTTTTTTTCTTAAAAGGTTGCAGTAAGGTTGTCTGAGGTTTCTGTGAACGGTGGCAACGTTTTTACAACATTGTTTTGTAAAAAGCACCCCACCCCCAAACCACAACTTTCCAGCTGTGCCGAAAATAGGTCCGGGATCACACTTAGGCCTAGATGTTATTTTCCACAGACAAAACATTTAAGGACAAATTTGCAACCCCACAAACCTTGTGGGGAAACCGTTAAGAATGTGGCTGTGATGGACGCATGTTAATTCAGGCATATAAACAGTGTGATCCTAAGGTTGTGTTCAGGCTGTTTCTCTGGGTCATTCTCTTATGAATACCTGCTCATAATTTCATAAAATTGTTGTCCATATTCCTCATAATGAATTTCAATAAAATTACAGTGCAGTTGACTGACTTGCGATTTTGTTCAAATACTTTCAGACAGTACATATTTATTCATAATGACAGTAATTGAAGAGCCGTAGGGTTTCCGTATAGGTAACTAGAATCCGACGAACGCTTCCAGTAACCACATCATAGAACACCCACTCAAAAGAATGCAACAGACATGGGATACGCGTGCGTGTGGGTGGGTGAAGCGGAGAATGTCTTTGGGTAAAACTGTGTGTGTGTGTGTGCGCGCGTGTGTGTGCGCGTTTGTGTGTGAATGAGTGTGCACTTGTGTGCGCGTGTGTGTCTTTGTGTGAGTGAGTGTGTCTGTACGTGACTGTGGTTGTGTGCACGTGTGTGTCTGTCTGCCTCTGTGAGAGTGAGTGTGCGTGTTTGTGTGTCTGTCTGTGTGTGTTTGTGTGTGCGTGTGTCTGTCTCTGTGTGAGTGTGTGTGTGTGTGTTTGTCTGTGCGTGACTGTGGTTGTGTGTGTGTGTGTGTGTCTGAGTGCATGTGTAGACTGTGAGTCTTGGGGTCAGCTCAATGAGCATCTCAGACCTCCCGGGTTTAGCAAGTCTCCACATGTGGGTGATGTGTCACCACAAGCCAGGTCAAGCTGGGGTATTTATCTAAACGGTTTTTGTTCCCACTGACTTGTTAAATTAATTATCTGTTATTGTTGTCATGTTTTTATTTGAACTAATTATTCACCTTGGCAGTACTTTGCTACATCTAGTCTTGCTAATAAAGTGCATCTACTGTGAGAGAGGAGAGACTTTATGTTAATAATGTATGTTCTGTTGTCTAAGCTTTGACAAGATTTAATAGTCTGCACTTTGTGCCAATAAAGCATTTTTGAGAGAGACGCAGAGCGAGAGACAGACAGAGAGAGCTTGTAATGAACTGTTTTTAGTTTTCCCCTGGTCAACTTGTTCATCTTTATTTCAGAATATGCCTTGTGAACATAGGCGTGTGCGTTTGTCACGTAAATAAATGTGATTTGCGGATGTGAAGAGAGGGAGGGATGTGGCGAGAGCGTGCGGACACGCTTTCACCGAGAGGAAACGCGGCGTTGCCGGGACCGGGGCGGTAATCCCACCCGGCAGACGCAGGCATCTGCCCTGAGACCCAAGCTCTCCCCGTTGGAACGAACCGCTGACGAGGACGTCCAGAGGGAAGACTCTCCCCCGCGAGGTCTGGGCCCTTCCCCGGAGGAAGAGAGCCGTAAATCGCGCGCCTCGGCAACACGCTCGTTTACTCAGGCGGATCTGTCTCCTACGCCGAACGGCATCGCTTCCACGACCGTCAACAAACCGTGCAAAGAGAATCTCATGCAACAAGAAGTATTTTTTTTAATGTTCCAACCGTGACCTGCTGTTGCAATAGCTACGATAAAATAGCTTTTTTCTCTTTTGTTAATTAATCTGCAGACTCACCGATTTAGGAGATCAGACTCCAGTTCTGACACGGAAGGGGAGTGTTTTATGCCCTTTAAAAAAGTGTTGCATCCTGTCATTAAAGAAAGTGTGAATGTTTGCTAAGGTCAAGCAGTGTTTCACTACTCACAGAGACAATGGCTTGGACTCCAGCCACATTTGCCCTTCTCTTTCACTTAGAAATAGATACCATGTGTTAGCTTTTTTCCCCTTCACAAGCACCATTGTTGGTGAGTCCAGGCACAACCAAAATGTCCTCAGCATACTGTTTGCAAAGAAGGAAAAAAGAACACTTGGCTTTTATGTGTTAGCTAGCGGTAGGTAAGTGCTGGGTGAATTCAGGGTCACTCTATCCTGGTAAATCTCCCAGCTCTGACCTGAGCAAACAGCAGCTCGTGACCAGGGTCTCCAGGACTGAGCAGAGTGGGAGAGGAGTGGCGGTCTGTACAGTGGGAGGTCCCCACTACTGTCTTGACAGAGAGAGGAGCAACAGAGAAGATCTGACACCATTTTGGACACACGGCCCATGTCGTCACATGCCATAACGGAGCCTGCTGTCTGCTCCAAGTGCAGTTTTCGATTTAACAACCCCAATCAAAAGGGCTTGGGATCTGCTGGGGTCCCCAGCTCTGGTTCTAGAGAGACGCAGGGTCTGCTGAGGTCCCCAACCCAGGTCCTGGAGAGCTGCAAGGTCTGCTGGGGTCATATAACTGTAGCTGTTTTTGTTTGTTCCATGTTTTGTTAAAATCATCTAAAGAGTTAAAGTATTCGTATTTGACCTCGGTCTGGTTCTGATGTACACGATGAGCTAACAAATAACATTCCATCTAAGTAACAAAACAACTCGGAAATTACAATAAATTGCCGTAAGGCTGTAGCAACACTGCAAATAAAAAAAGAAAAGAAAGAAGGTAACAAGAGC
Organism: Anguilla anguilla; assembly: GCF_013347855.1. Taxonomy (NCBI): domain Eukaryota; kingdom Metazoa; phylum Chordata; class Actinopteri; order Anguilliformes; family Anguillidae; genus Anguilla; species Anguilla anguilla. The sequence goes on along the minus strand of NC_049207.1, from coordinate 47,191,245 downwards.
ATTGTGTTCACCGTTTAACTGCTGTAACTTGCCACCTTAGCCCACGAATCATCCTCAAATAAAGTCAACATGTCTGCATTACAGGCTGAATATTAAAGGGCTGTAATTGAAGCCTGCCAGGCTAGGCCACTTATGCTAATTGAAACAGACTCCAGTGGTTTTTAGCTCAGCACGTTCTCTGATATTATACCTCCTGGTTCATTACTCTACCTGAGGGGGAAAATTAAGGCAAGGGCAAATTACCCACTTCCCCCATCGGGCTATAACTCTACCCCCTGCCATCCCCACCACCTCCCCGGCTGCCTGCCCTGAAATTAAACCCTGCAAGGCTGTAAAATCTCCTGGACTGCTGCCCTTGTCAGAAGGGAGAGAGAAGGATTAAAAAGTGGTGAATACTAACTGAATTATAGAAGGGCAGCAGAATTTAGCAAACCGAAATTAGAGAAGGACAGGACAATTTAACAAATTGCATCAGAGAAGAACAGGGGAACGGAACAAATCTGAATCGAGCAACTGAATTAGAAAAGGACAAGGAATACCAAACAAACTGCATTGCAAAAGGACAGCTGAACTGAACAAGCCAACTTAATTAGAGAAGGACAGCGAGAGGAGGACAGTGTTTCCAGTAGCGCAAGACCAAGGAGAAGAAAAGGAAAGGATTGTGGGGGGACAATAAATAGCTCTAATAAGACCCAGTCACCTCTGACATTTACACATGGTTCTGCCATACTGTACATTTCACACCACGATAGCTGCGTATTCGCTCACAAACACGCTTACACGGCTCAGTCATGTGTTTTGGGGGGGGGGGGGGGGGGGCAAGATTCTCCCTCATCACTGTAAAGTGCTTTGAGTCGCCAGCTAGTGAAAAAAGTGGTATATAAATGCAGCAAATAATAAATATAACACCAATGGTAATTGGTGGATAACTTCTGTCTATATTGCCTAGGTACCATAATGGATCCTGGAAGTATAGCTAGAAAATATCCACCAATCACCATTGGCATCGGTCCTTTTTTTTTTTATTACCAGTATGTTCTACGATTGGAGGAGCTCCTCTCATGGTCCCAAGCAGTTTTCCTACCTCTCTTTAATTAACTTTGAGATGCGTCCAGACGCAACAACCCAGAGTCTTATCGTGTTGAGCCACCCAGTAGCCTGTAAGGAGCGAGCACTGGTGATTGTCCCAGTTTTCTGACCCAAGCGTGTGCACCACCTCGAGGAGTCTGCACAGAGGGCTATGAACCAAATTAACTCAAATCCCACAGAAACGTGGAAACGCACCATCCATCTGCTGAAGGTTAAAATACGATCTCATTTCCTTTCAGGCTGCATCACGTGCTCGTGTGTGCGACAGAAATAACCTCTCCTCACGCTAAAGGTGTTAGAGGTGACAGGATGCATCATGGGAAGCCAAGAGAGAGGCAAGTGCGAGCGAGTCGCGTTTGGGAGCAGGTGGGACCCATTTAGCGGGGCGCTGACACATTAAACCACTTGTACTGACGCCAGTGGTTTCGGGCCCAGCGTTTTCTGAAAGGAATTAACCACGAAAGCTGATACCGAGAGATTAAAGAGGGAAATAATGATTATTAATGGTGTTCCCAGTCCCGCGTATTGTAGTGTACCTTAGCTACTGTAAAGTACAGAAGGGAACGCTATTCAATAACATTTAATGATATGCTTAGTGGGCACCTTTAAGGGAAATGCAGCTGAACAGATCCCCATTTTGACATAATACCCATTTAAACATATACATTATACGCCTGACTCACAGGTGCAATGACTAGTGTAACGGCCCACTGTGATTTGAACCTGTAAACTCCATGCTACAAGACCATTTCATTACCCATTGCTAAACAATGCTGCCCAGGGTTATACTGGGGCAATAATAGTCCCTAATGAGGGACTGCTTCCAAACCTATGCAGTCCTCTCTCTCTCTCTCTCTCTCTCTCTCTCCGTCCTGAAGGAGGAGATGGAGGGTGGGGAGCACAAAATCAACAGCTACTCCGCCACAGCGCTAAGCTCTATTTCATCCCTCGTGAGGCTCATCGTCGATTTTGGGAATGTCGTCCTAGCGGACTCCTGTCTAAAACATGCGGCGATTGACAGTCAAATCGGCCGCGTCGCAAGGAGGACAGCCATGAACGAGTTTTGGAAACACGGCGTCGATCGTCCCCGTTTTTACGCACCACGCAACGCTGCGCAGACCGAGCCCCGCCCGTTCCTAATTAATTGGGATTCGCCCCACTGCAGGTCCACCCACCTGGGCAGTGGGACGTTCCTAAACGTCATCCTAAAACTATGTTGGGTCTGCAGTGGTGGGGGTCGGGGTGGGCATGTGTTAGTGCTTTATGGTTCCCCTCTGACCCCCACCTGCAAGGAGAGAGGCATTTCCAGTAACCCAGCCTTCACATGAAAGAGCCCTAACTCCAGCACAGGTGTTGGAGATCAAAGAGAAAGGAGGGAGGTGTCTGTTCAGCCATGACCAAACAGCGGTGATGAGGGGGGGGGGGCAGGGGGGGGGTCTGGATACCTCCTCCGAGTCAGTTCATTACTTCGACCTACCAAAAATAATTGCACGTGATCAAAGTCAGAGGCTGTTTTTAAACGAACGCCAAATGGGGGGGGGGGGCATGGTTACTGCGGCAAAATGCAGGGTTCAAAATGGGGCCAGACAGGTGAGTAGCGGGAGGGGTGGGGGGGGGATGCTTCCAAAACTCACGTCTCACATCAAAAATGAGAGGGTTGCCCTTATCTGAGCACCATTAGAGATGATAAAAACTCCTGGTATTCTCATAATTGTGCGATTAGCCCAGTGGTTAGGCAGAAGTCTTAACGAATACAATACACATCTGGGTCAAATATGAATTTGAAACTCTTTAGATACAGGTAAAAAAAAAAAATTTTTTAAAAATACTGCAGAATTTTCAGTGAAGTATTTCATTCATCAAAATGTACTATCATATTAAATAATTTTGTTCTGAATATTAATGACAAAAGATTATTTAAAACAGTTTGCACATGGCAGGCGAACAAATGAACATACAGAATAAATGATGACTTTCAACATATGTCAGTGACAAGGAAGCAGTCAGAAAATATCTACCAATCAGCATCTGCTTTATTACACTGGTTGTTACCAATGTACTCCGCGATTGGTGGAACTCCTCTCAGTTCTCATGAGCAGTGTGACATCACAGTTGACCTATCTGCGCTGTATTACCCCTGTCAGTGAGTGAGTGAGCGGGAACACGGAGGCGGCGGTGGTATAATGCGCTCCAGACCCACGCTGCTCGCTGCAGGTTTCCCGCCTCCCTCAAACTTCTCCCCTTTCCTACATCAATAAACCGTCTGCCACATCAGGAACAGCTCTTTCAGCCTTTAAACCAACCGAAAACAGGACTCCTATCCCTATCCCTATCCCTCCCCCCTCCCCCCTCCCCCCTCCCCCCACCCCCCACCTCCCATTTCCTGCAGAGCAAACGGGGGCCCACCCAAAATCTCAGACGTAAGGCGGGACCCCCCCCCCCGTCTCCCGGGCCTGACCCCAGAGGGCCCGGAGTTATCTGCAGGGGCCGCGAAAACCCTGCCTCCCGTGCCGGCCCGCGCGGGGGAGGGGCCGCCCCTGGATCAGCGGCCAGACTGAAAGACAGACACCTTCCTGCGTGAGCGGGGCCAAACGCTGCTGCCGACTGGCCGTGGTCTCGCACCCCGGTTCCGTTTTCCCTTTCCCCGAAAGCACAGCTCAGCTCAAACTGCATTGTACGGAGCACTTCGTACAGTGAACGTTGCAACAAGATCATTTCCTTTTCATTTTCACTCACCTCCTTTCAGAGAGACACTAAAACGCATTAGTGAAACGCACAAAATACCCGAAAATAAATGCATCTATGAGCCAACTAAAATGGTGGAAGCGTAGGTGGCTTTGTGTGCCAAGCTTTTAAACCGACAAACTACATCCTGTATGACAAATGAAATACACACACGTACAGATGCATGGATAATGACCTTCATAATATTTGGGACAAACACATTTCTTTTGTGATTTGGTTCTGTACTCCACAATTTCAGATTTGTAATCAAACAATTCAACATGTGGGTAAAGTTCAGATACTCAGCTTTTATTAGAGGATATTGGTTTCATACATTTTAGTTTCACCATGTATAAATTACAGCACTTTTTAGACAAGGTCCCTCCATTTCAGGGCACCATAATTTTGGGACTGTGCATTTTCATCACATATGAATTGTTTGATTAAAAAATCTAAAATTGTGGCGTACGGAATCAAAAAGAAAAAATGTCTTTGTCCTCAAAGATTATGGAGCTTGACATATCTCATAATACTGCCCAGTCCTCTGCCCTCCTTGAAGTAGCAACACTGCCCCATCAAAGGCCTCAATAAATCAGAAAATAGTTCAGCAAAAACGCCCTTCCTCAGAGTGAGTTAAGAGAGGAGGATTAGCGTGATCTTGCTTCCTGAAACTCTACGCCTGACAGTGACCACCCAGGATAACGTGTGAAATGCAGGCCCATATTCCAGCCCCTCCCGCCTCATTCCAAACCTTTTTCAGCTGAAATTTGATTTTTTTTTTTTTGTAGTGGCGAGGGGTGAGATGGGGGATTGGGGGGGGGGGGGGATTGGAACGTTCTTTCCCAGAAGAGCTCTGCCAGGTGGATGGAGAAGGTGACTGATTAGGTCAGGGGTTTGGGGGGGGAGTAGAGATGATGGATTGTTGGTTTCCTTTTCTGTACAAAGTGAATGGCCATTTTCTCCTTCTGAATACTGAGGATATGCGGTTTCTCATTCTGTGTCTGCCTGGAGGGGGGGGGGGGGGGGGGGGCAGGGGGGGGGGGCTTTCTCTGAAGAAGAACTGAGGATCGGCGGTTTTTCTTCCTGGCGACTAATGATGGGTCGTTTCTTTTTCTGCCCAGAGGGAAGGGGAGGTTTCTCTGTCTACGCACGGCAGACAGGCAGTTTCTCTCTCTGTACATAAAGAAAAGATACTTTTCCTGTACAGATAAAATGGCTGGCTTTTCTTCCTGAGTGGATGGATGTATTTCCTTACATACACACAAGGGGAGTGCAGTTTCTTTTATTACACACAGATGATGGGTGGTTTCTCGGTCACCTCTTCAAGGTGATTCCGAAGTGTATGGCCTGCTTTTTCTTTTTGGTGGGGGCTACCAGGAAGCTCCGCTACTGTTTGACTTTAAGGAAGAATGCACACACGCATGCACACACACTCACTCACCCTCCCGCTCAATCACTAACACACACACACTCACTCACCCTCCCTCCCGCTCACTCACTAACACACACACACTCCCATATACACACACACGCACGCAAGCAAGCACACACTCACTCACTCACCCTCCCTCCCGCTCGCTCACTCACTCACTCACTAACACACACACACACACACACTCCCATATACACACACACACGCATGCATACACTCACTCACCCTCCTGCTCACTCACTAACACACACACACACACACACACACACACACACACACACACACACACTCCCATATACACACACACGCACGCAAGCACACATGCAAGCACACACTCATCCTCCGTCTCACTCACTCACACACACACACACACACACACACACACACACACACTCCCATATACACACACACACGCATGCACACACTCACTCACCCTCCTGCTCACTCACTAACACACACACACACACACACACACACACACTCCCATATACACACATGCACGCAGCTCTCCCTCTCTCCATACATCATCTCTGCTTTCAGCCCCCGATTCCGCCCCACTATTTCTCTTTTTTCATTTTAATTCCTCCCTTTCTTTTCCAGGCGTCTGATCCTCAGAGAACCGCAAATACGTGAGTGACCGGCACATTCCGGTCTCCCAGACGCAGCCCCCCTACCCCCTCCCCCCCTCCACCCCCCCAATCAGATGGGCCAGAGAACAGCAGAGCAGTAAAAAGTCAAGTAGTGGCAGACCGCTCAAACCCTGGACTGGGAGAATGAGAACAGCGTTTCTTACTCTGGGCTTTATTGACCTACTTTTTGGTACCACATGGGTAATGTATGAGGAGGCCACTGCAGGGTAGGCCTGCTGGAGCTGGAGCTGAACCCCTTTCCCCTTACTTTCCCCCTGTACATAATGCACATACCACAGCCTCCATCTACAGTACGATCCCTTACTTTCCCCCTGTACATAATGCACATACCACAGTCTCCATCTACAGTACGATCCCTTACTTTCCCCCTGTACATAATGCACATACCACAGCCTCCATCTACAGTACGATCCATTACTTCCCCCTGTACATAATGCACATACCACAGTCTCCATCTACAGTACGATCCCTTACTTTCCCCCTGTACATAATGTACATACCACAGCCTCCATCTACAGTACGATCCCTTACTTTCCCCCTGTACATAATGTACATACCACAGCCTCCATCTACAGTACGATCCCTTATTTTCCCCTTGTACATAATGCACATACCACAGTCTCCATCTACAGTACGATCCATTACTTTCCCCTGTACATAATGCACATACCACAGCGTCTATCAAAGATCCCTTACTTTCCCCTCTGTACAGAATGCACATACCACACCCTCTATCTACGACCCCTTACTTCCCCCTGTACATAATGCACACACCACACCCTCAATCTATGATACCTTACTTGCCCTGTACATAATGCACACACCACAGCCTCTATCTACGGTCCCATACTTCCTCTGTACATAATGCACACACCACAGCCTCTATCTACGATCCCTTATTTTGCCCTGTACACAATGCACAGCTTCTATCCCCCAACCCTCTCTCCCTATCCCCCATTCGCTCGCTCGCTCGCACGCACGCACGCACGCACGCACGCAATCCTGGTTCTCTTTTTCTCTTTTAGCAGGACTTGCTAAAAATGCTGCTGAATTATTTTAAGTGTTCACCCCTGAGTCACGCCATTCCTTTTCTGTGTTTATTAGAACAGGCATTCTGCAGCCACTGCACTCTAGACTGGTGTGATTTTCAGCTTTAAATATGATGCAGGACATGTCCTGACTCACGCAGTTATGGCACTGACACAGTGGACTGCATGTACAGCTGGAGCAGGTGGACAGCAGCAATTCCATTGACCAGATGAAACCATTAGTGCCTGACAAGATGGAGACAGTCCACCCAAAAATAAATAATCTATAGAACAATATATTATCCACAAGTTTCCAACAGTTATTTTAAAATGATTTAATATGATTGACATCTCTTAAAGGGTTATACAACACATTTTGCTAAAAATGTTTTTACTGTTAAATGTCCCTTATTTGTATAAAATGACAAAATCAACTACTAAAACAGGAAAGTAAGACAATCGCAAAAAAAACAAGAGCATTGCAGGTGAAAAGCCCACTCGCTATCCGTGACCGTCCGGGTTTCCCCCCTTGCAGTTTTCTGCGGACGCGTCATTAGGACCCGAACCCCGTCACCCCCCCCAACGCCCCCTGCTCCCTCACAGGGGTGTGAAATCTGACTGCACACTGCCACTGCAACTCGGTCAACAAGAACCATCCCCGGCCAGCTCTGCGGACAAGAGCCCTCTGTCACACACACGCGTCAGCGAGGGCGGAGTGACGTCACAGGCTGCGGAGGTGACGCAGGGGTAAAGGCGGGGCCGTGCGTTACCGGGACAGCAACACGCCGAAACTTTCCGTCTCTATTCAGCGATAGCGGGAGTGAGAACTGTAGCCTACGTGCGAACGATTCTTCATTTCTGAATCAGAACTATTTACAAGGAATTTGCCTTAGTGCAAGGTGTCAACATACAATCCAAACATACAAAGAGCTTAAAAAAGAGCTTAAAAAATAATAAAACAAAAAATAGTGTAATAAAAATACAGTACAATATAAAATAATACAATACAAAGAACTTCCTGAAAGTTCATGGGGCCCTGCTGGTTTTTGGTGTGTTTTGGTATTTTAGGGGTTAATATAAGTGGTCGGTCGCAAATTGGCCAAAGCGTTTTCAAAACTTGTTTACAAGGATTAACTAAATACCGATTGAAAGGAAACCACACCAGAAGTTCAGATTCTGTGGCCCTCCGGGTTCGAGATCCCAGGCTTAAATCCGAAGTGCCAAAATGAACCGAACTCATGAATAACAGTCAAAGAAGGCTGTCGATCACAATGAAAGGGGTTAACTAGCAAGGAAGCCAACACTTGTAAGTTTTTCAGTGTTTGCCTAATCCTTTTTAGTGCTGTGTGTCAGTCATGATAATGATGCCCGACGGTGTTTTTCAAAAAAAAAAAAAAAAAAATCATTTCAGAGGTCGAGGAACTCACACAAACACGCGCTGTATTTAAAAAAAAAAAAAAAAGGCCTTCTGCCAAGCAGCAGGACCTGACAAGCACAGAACACATCTTCATGCAGTAGTGTCAGTCAGGACCAGCGTGAGGAGTAGAGATGGTTATCTGACATCCTGTAAAACTCGCTGGAACACAGGAGGCTAGTCCAGACAAGCAGTCCAATGTTTTCTGCAGGGGAGACATTTGAGACTCCAGCCAGTACAAGGCAGGCTCACGGCCCGACGTACAGGCTATATAACGGAACGCGTTCTTAAAGAACCCGGAGCCTGTGTCAGAGTTGAATACATATTCGAAGAGTGCAAATCCGAACCCAGAAATTAGCTGTAAAAGGTGAACGGTGACGAGGGCAGGTGCGGAGCCGCCCAGGTGCGTTGCCATGGGCTCGGTAACCATGGTAATAAGCAGGCAGAGAGGATAATGACAGGACGGCCAGCCCGGGTCGAGTCACGCTCCCTGCTCCTCCCGTCCCCGCCCCCCAAATTTCCCAGGTACCCATTAGCAGTGCTGGGGTGCCAAGGAACCCAAACTACGTACCCTAGTCACGCCAGCCAGTAGGGAGGGGGGGGGGGGGGGGGGGGGGGGGGGGTCGGGAGGACACGCTCTCCCCAAGACATCGAAAAACAACCCTGTGCATCAGCAATGTGTCAGACGGCTGGGGGGGCACTCCTAATTAGACTCACCCCACCTCTCACTAATCCAGGAGCGCACCCTCGATAGCTCGCAGTGCTCTGTCACATCGGGTCTAACAGCCCACAGCCAGCTAATTAGCGTGCGTCTGCACTGCACGTATTACAAAAGGGTAGAGTCTGGAACCTGAGCACGGCCAACGGTTCCTAAAACGAAGCGGAAAAAGCCGTAAGTGACAGATTCTGGCGTGTTTCGACAGCGCGACCGGTCTGAGAAACGCTAGCGAGACGTTTCTCTGGAACGGCTGGCGTCGTTTTTTTTGTTATTTTTACTCAGCGAGACCGTGTTTTCGCGGCGCTGGATTAACGGCGAACCGTCGACGGAACGCGTCGCCCGAGGCAGCGTCGCGGCGAGCGGAGTCCGTCTCTCGCGTGACAGCGACGCCGAAAACACGAGCGCACGTTATCGTGACATCTCCTCAAACACGCCAAAAGTTGTTAGACATGCAAAAAAAAAAAAAAAAAAAAACATTACCGCTAAGGAATCTGTTTTTTCTTACAGTCAGATGCCAAGAGGCATCACAAAAAAAAGAAAACATTAATCTCTGTTTATCTGGCAATGTCACTATCGATATGCAGCCCGCCACCGTATGTTATTTCTCTTCGTCTGCCCGATCGTGTTTGGGTTTACGGTCCTAAATGCAGAAATCACTCAAAGGAGAGGAGAGCTGAGACTCCACAGAATCAACCCGCTCCAGCCGCCAAGTCCGAATCCCGACGGGAACAACGCAGCCCATTGTGCGCCTCTGTTTAGTCGTCCCACGCAGTCGGGTTCAGAGACCCAAGTTGGGTTCCTCAGAAAGTTCTTTCCTACATGCCATCGGGGGGGAAGTATTGTCTTCGCCACTGTCGCCTCTGGCTTGCTTTGCGTGGGTTAATGTCTAGGTCTGCTGTGACAAATTCTTTGTTAAAATGCGCTGTACGGTACTGTAAGCGGGCTCAAGCAGACCAGGACTTATACGTTTGGTTCATGTGAGCAATGGCACCATTTCTTGTGTTCCGCCACTTCATGCTTGCATTCCAACACTCGCCATAGGCTGTATGTACGCTTCACACTCACGCCCCCCCCCCCCCCCCCCACCCCTCGGGCCACAATCCCAATCTCTCCGAGCTCCCCGTCAACACACACTTCACTTCCCTCCCCCCTCCCACACCCACCCACTCACACATGCACGCACTAGTCCCTTCTTATCTGGTGCCATATGAACGTATTATGATTGATTGATTTAACTCTACTCGTCTGTGCAGCAGGGTTGGGAGTCAACAAATTGTCAACCGACTGAACTGAAAATTGACCCCAACAACCGTTAATTACATAACAGGACAGCAAAAAAAGCATATACTCAAATGCATCCTGCTACGAAATACTAAATGCATCCCAAATATACGCATCTTTAAACTACAATCAAAATGTCTGAAGCTTTGCTTGTTGTGCAGAGGTAAGCCTCATCACAAATGAAGTACATTCATGCATGCATTTGGAACACTGTCCCATACCCTATCCGAAACTCTGCCCCACCAAGCCGGGGTCGGGGGAGCCGTACACATTTCTTCCCCCGCCCCCCCCTCGCGTGTCCCGGAGCCGCAGGGACCCCGGAGATGAAGGGGTTCGCTCTTCCGTTTGCGGGGAGCGGCTCACCGCAGGCCAGGACGGCCCGCGGGAGCAATGCCCCCATTTTTGGCCTCTCCTATTTTTTTTTCGTGGAGCAAGAGACGTAGCATTACGGCTCCCGAAATAGAATAATTATAAACCGAGAGGCTCGGGCGACGTCCCTGTTTACCAATATGTTGCTGTTTTTTCCGGTCTGTGGTAGAACAATGCAGATAGTTTTGACCTAGGAATTAACAGTTATGTAATGTAACTTTTGTTTTTTAAACCTATTTCCAATTGCATACTGGGGGGATGGGGGGGTGGGGGGGGGAGCGGTCATAGACAAAGACCACGAAAAATGGAACACAGATGACTCATTAGGAGCTTCCCTTTGTCTTAAAAAGTTAAAGACTAAATCACAGCTTGTAGCAGGAAAACAACTATTAAAGACACAACTGCAACATTAAAATCCATTAACAGCTATGTGTGAATGAATCCATGGCAACATTCAAATAAATGGAAAAGCAAAACATTATATGTTGATGGGAGATGGCAGGGAGCCACTAATTTTAGCAAAATCTGAACTCAGTATAATTAGAGGACCCAGCAGTTTTAATGGGAGACTGAGTAATAGGTGTAGCGTTCAAGGATTCATCATTGAAAAAAGCAAACAAAACAAAATTTATCCCTCCGGTGAAACACTTCAATTCACATATTCATTGATATTTGTACGACTGAACTGGTGTTATGACCTAATAAAACCACTCCATGCCTCTTTTGCTGATGATTGAAGTCTTGTAGTGAAGTATTCTATTCATCGTGTAAAGCAGGGATCTGAAACAGAACAGTTAACAGACTCCACTCAGCCCACCAGAAAGGAGAGGTTAAAGCGGAAGCACTTATCTTGGTCATGTAAAGGCAGTGATATATAGTCACACAATTACAGCACCCTGTATTCTATGTGGGGCTATAAATGTGTGATCATTTACTGCCGTAGGATTACGTAGTGAGTGGAGGCAACCTTCCCCTATCCTGGCTGCAGTTCTCCAAGATCAAAGCCAGTATTCATGTTGGTCAGAGTACTGATCTAGGTTCAGTTACCCCCCTGTCCATATTACAACCTTGTCCATTATTAGTGAGAAATGAGCTGATCCTAGATCAGGTTAGACCACTGGTCTATGGTAAGTTTTACCCTGTCCAATACAAACCTTTTCATTTATGAACCAGACGGAAAACTGATCTTGGATCACCTACTCTGAGGTTCTTTGCCAACACAGATTTTTCTGGTTTGGACTTGTTTCATGTGAGCAAGTGAAGTGAGAAGCGTGCTTCTTGATGTGCTAATTAAACCTGGCAGTGCTGCAGTAGCTCCACTTCCTCCTCAGGGAGGTAACTTCCTGTTCAGGGAGGTCAAAGGTCAAAAGCTAGGGAGGCTTCGGTTGCGCGGTTCATCCTCCCGTGAAGGCCAAAATACGGCATGTTCCCCCTCCACCCACAGCACCGCCGCGAGTGCCAACAGTCCCTTATTAGTCAGGATGCCCTACACTTCTGCCTAAAAAAGCACTGGCCCCGTACAGAAATGCCTTTCTTCCTGTATGTCCCCGCATAGTAAATTTTACCTGACATCACTGAATTACGACAGCATGGCAGACGGCTGGAATAACACAGCAGGTGACTCAAAAACCAGACCTCTATAATGCCTCGAATTACTTGCCAAATTCAGGGTTGCTATATATGGTTGCCATGCACGGCAAAGTTCTCATCAATCCGATCATGCTTTGGCCTTTACATTAAGCAAGCTTCAACACCACACCAGCGGAATGATTTGCACAAGGGTTGCACCCATATGACCATTTCACAGCACTCCCTCTACGCTGAGCGTCCTAATGCTTAGTGCTGCTAACACTGACACAAACACGTGTCCGACAATGGGTTACACAACATGACATGACATGACCATAGACAATATAACAGGGGTAAGACAGCGATGTCGTCACATTACATGAAATAAAGCTAAAAGGAGCTCTACCAATCACAGCGTGTGTTGATAACAACCAATTGGACAATGCCCACAGTGACTGGTAGATGCTCTCTGGTGACTAATTTCCACAGGGGTCCTGGACACGCAGCCAGAAAGTATCCACCAATCACCAGTGGTGTTGTTCTCCTGGTTACTACAAACGTGTTCTGAGATCGGTGGTGCTCCTCACAGTACTATTCAATGAGTGAGGTGACCACAGTCATCTCATCCCACCCCCGTTTTATTTCCTGTGCATAGGACAAGTTCTTACATGATGGCAAATACAGTAAGAAACATCAACTTGAACCAGTCAACAAGGCAGAGTGTCAACATTTTCATGGAATTTGTGACTGCCTCGACTGTAGAACAGGATTAATTTTTTATATTTTTGAAAACACCCAGACAGATCCCTGATTATTATCATACATGTCACAACCAAAGACATACACTCATATTAGTATAAAAGAATAATATTCTTTCCTTAGAGCAATGTTGGAAAACAGTTAAAATAATCATTAACCTGCAGGAATTTCACAAGTGGCTTAAAGAGCTAAAGGACTGTAAATAAGTATTTGATCCAGGGCTGAAGTCAGTGGGTTAAATGGCATGACAAAAGCTCACATGTTGGCAAACAGGGGAAGTGACATTGCATGAAAACAACAAATTGGGCCAAGAGTCAGGCAGTCTCGGTTTTAGTGACTTCCTGTGTGAGCGAAATCCAGTAAAAATTTAGGCCGCACTGTTTTTGTGGACAAAGCCAGAAAAGCAGAGAGAAGAGGAAGAATTGCTTTAATCAGCCTTGGAACGAATCTCTAACGGTCTGTAATCCCCTGTTTCCTGAAATTAACTGCAATCAGCAAACAAATCAAAACAAAGGCAACTTTGAAAATACATTATTTTCAACAGAGTATATTTCAGTCTATTGTTTTTTCTTTTTTTAGTGACTGACATCTGTTCTTTTTTTATATTGTTTTCATTTACAGATCTTGGTGAAACGAAGAAGCAGATCAAGATGAACCAATGGCAGACTGAGAAGATCTGAGACAAACCAATTGAGTGAGATGTGGAGACCCAGCCTCTATGTTTTTAGAAAAGAGACCAGGATACACGATACTGGGTGTCCCCGAAATACACTGAATTCCTAAGGTAATAGGCACAATACTAAAACTGTGGTTGTAGACTTGGCTGAAAGGTTACCAAAATTACCATCATGTTTACGCATTCACTTTCATCCGGAGCACAGTGGACAAGCTACAGCATAATGAAGCTTTTTAAGGATAATTGAAGAAAAACTACAACTGCGTCAAGACGTGAGATAGAAAAATATGCATCGTTTTATGAATATGCTGTAGGTGAGGAGTTTTACGAGTTTGTTCACCTTTCTGAGTGCAGAGTCCTTAGCCACGACTACTTGTTTAAATCAGGTGAATGCACTCATGTTCTCCTGACTCCTGTGAGTCGCTGTGGATAAAGGAGTCTGCTAAATGAATGGAATGAAATGGAATGTAATGCATCACAGACCTTAAGCAGTTGGTTTCCAAGGGAAACCACAGAGCATGATGGGAAACCAATGCACAGAGCCTACAGAGAGTTTTGGCAGACGCGCCAGACAAAATATTACTGGTTTTTCCTGAAGAAATAATAAAAAAAACTCCTCTCCTCTTTAATCTCAACTTTTATCTGATAGAATTTGTGAATGGATTCCTCTTGACCCAATTCTGAGGAGCCTATCAGTTTGAGAAATCCATGGCAGGCTTCCCCTGGGATTTCACTGCTGTCATCAGGATTGTTTAAGTCCTTCATATTAGCAGACATTCTTTACTGCAGTCTGGGGACAGCTACCCCCCCCTCTCTCTCCATCACTGCCCTCTACCAGCTCCAGGTGTTCCTCCTGGTGGTACCAGGATGAACGGGGGCGTGTCCATACCTGACACACCGCACACCTGGCCGCCAACGCTTCGGCAAACACAGGGGTCTCAAACTCCAGGAGAGCTGCACTGTTTGGTTAAAGAGTCCATAATACTTTGTTTCCAAGGCCTTGATTGGATGCAGATCGGAAAAAAAACCCATAGACCAGCTGGCACTGTAGGTCCTCTAATGCTGGAGCTTTAGATCATAACAAAGCTTTTTAGTGTCACTTCGATCTGGGAGGAATTATACTGTTGTAAAGCAGGTATCCTTACACATGACCTGCTGGTTTTTTATTTTCTCCATTAAATCTGCGGCTCAGTCAGACCTGAGAATCCAGGTGAGGCGAGTTAACTGTCCAATCAGCGGCTTTAATCGATAAAATCAGCGCAGGGGAACAAAGAAAACCAGGCAGAGCCTCAGGGCACCCCAGGACCAGGGGACCAGTTTCGGCGGGGAGGGATCCCTCAGAACCGGTCTGTGGCCGAAGGCTGGCTCTCTCTCTCTGAAGTGCAAAACAACCCCAGACCCCCCCGGCCCCGCGTCCCGCGTCCTCCTCCCCCCCGAAAAACAGCCCCGCACCCACAAAGCCCCGCCGCGAGTCTCCTCAGATGTTTTAAGCAGAAACACCTGGACGGGGCCGAGGCGCAGGCCCATGGATTCCCCCGGCAGAGCCTGCAACAGAAACGCACAGGCCGCCACGGAGGAGGAGGAGGGGCGGGGTAACAATAAGGACGGCGGTAATAAGGATGGATGGCGGGAAGTCGGCGCGGACCCGCGCGGCGCTTTGAAGCCGGGGTGCGTGTCACCCGTGGCAAAGGCAAACCCGTGAACCCCAACCCTCCCCAAGGACTAGCCCGTTCTGTTCTACCTGGCCCCTCTCCGTCACAATAATCATAATAAATGAACGCAAAAAGGTAATTTATGACTTACGAAAGGGAGAAAGACATCTGTATTAGGGTGCTTTTAGGGTCTCTTTCTCTCTCTCTCTTTCATGGAATGCAACAGATCCATTTTCCTACATTGTTTCACCTGCTCTAAATGGAAACATGTGTCCTAGAGCCAGCCCCCACTTTAGGTTTGTAATGGGAAGCACGTGGGGCACTGCAAGGAGGGGGGCGCACACTGGGGGAGAGTCCCCCCCACGAGTCATCTTGGACTCGAGTGCAGATCCTCACAGAAACAGTACGTTTTAGTGAAAGTAAAAATACGATATCAAAATCTCTCAAAAACATACAAATTATTATTGCCCTTTCACAAATTTATGAATATTTAAGATAAATATATTTCACAGCAGTGTATCTATCATTAGGTTGCATTCATAAAAGTCTACATATTTACAGTATATTCAATTTCCATAAGTGGGATGCACATGCATTTAAAAAAAAAAAAAAACTGATTTTATGCCAGGTCATATCAGACATATTCCAATATATACGTGCCATATTCATAATGCATGGACGGCAGATATGCTGCCCGTCAAGTTATAGGTGGGCGGGGCACCCCCACCATAATTACACAGCTCTGAGAGTTTGGAACTAAATGCAGGGTTTGGACAGAAATGACCACTCCCCGCAAACAATAACATCTGTCCCCTTTGACCCCATGTAAACTCCCATAATTCACATATAGCTTAATTTTTTTTTTTTAAACGATACTCAAAGATGGTCTCTTGGAGTTATGGAGAGGGAACAGGTTATGTCAAAGACTGAATTATCGCTCATGGCTCTGATCAAACAGGCTGCCAACAGACCCTCTTTTAAGTTCAGGGATATTCAGGGCAAATGATGATCAATTCGGACCGCATGCATCTATATGTAAATGGATCAAAGGCAAGGCATGTGGCTATCTGTGCATAACCAGGTTAATGGGTCACTCGTGCTTTCCCTGAATAGTGACCTCCATACTAAATTTCCAGAGATCTGCTCTCCGCGGAGGAAACCATAACCTGAAAACTAAATTTAACCCAAGATCTAAGCAAAGAGCCACACATTCTCCTGTCAGTCAGGTCCTCTATGTAGGGTAAAATTTATATGGGTTATTCCCAGTCTCTCTCTCCCCCTCCCTCTCACTCCCTTTCTCTCCCTCCCGCTGAGTGAAAGCCAAGTTATGGTTATTAAAGACAGTAAGAAGAGACGAGGAGAAGAAGTCCAAAAAATAATGTTTAGTAAATAACCTCTGACAACCCCAAAATTATTTCTGCCTATTCAGTTAATTAGACCCACAGAGGAGGCAACGCCTCCCTCCGAGCCTGTCTAATAGGGGATGAAGTCATTCTGATAGCCTGCTTGATTACAGTATAAATGTTCCAGGGCTGCTAAGGCTCTGTTATTAGAACTGTGCCGTGACTCATTTTGCTAGATTTGCACTCAGCAGCCTAAGATTAGCACTAACAAGAAGCCATTAAAACATTAAGGCAGTACTGTGATTTTTTTGCCATGAGGCAGCTACAGTCCAGCATATTGGACGCATTTGATTTTAGCACACAGGAGCCAACATCCCCACGGATTTTCATCAACCTTTCATCAGCAAAGGAATGATAGTTCTTTTGTAGTGCAATCCTGACACCTGGTGGCCGAATATGTTGCTGCAAGACTGCCTGCCTTGTCTTGAGTGATAACAGTACAAACTGCCTGTGATTTTTTGCAAATACTCAGATAATTCACTGAATCTGTAAAATGTAAAACTTTATATTCGGTTTACTCCTGTGTGCTTTCCGTCATCTTTGCTTCTTAACTACAGGAGCTTGGCGCTGAGCACGGCACTGGCCATGAATAGGTAGACAGAACTTTCCAGAACACAGAACAGAGTATTAGATAACTCTATTGAATCTGTGCTGGTATTTTTTTTGCTTGATAGTTATGTCATTATTTAAAAGCTAGGATTTAAAAAAAAAAAATTATTTTTATTATGCACAGTTACATTCAAATAAGATTTTGTATTCTTCACTTTTCTGGTTTTGGAAAAACCGCAGAAATACCCTTGATCCTCTGCTCTCTGAATCGGGGAGCACCACAGTTTCTATCAAAACTTTCAAACTTCTGCCTCATTAATTTGGAAAGCGTGGGAGTCACATATTCACCTACAGCTGAATCACACAGAAGTTCCGGGGGGGTGGGGGGGGCACTTTTGTGATGCGTTGCTTTTGTTCGGTGAAATTGTTCAAACTGAACAAGGTCTTTTGCCGCTCAAAGATTTCGCAATAAACCGGAAAATAAAAGAAATCTTTGCCGATGGCCACCTAAGCCTCGCGTATGGCTCCTGTGACAGTTTTTCTGTCTTCCTGCCGGTTTATTTGGGACAAATTGAATTGACTCTTCAATACAACCCTTACGACCCCGTCTGATTCCCCCCTGCTGCTCAGAATGAGTCATTGCTGGTGATTGCATTATCTGAGGAAGTCATCCAAATCATTCATAACACAGCAAGCTCTCAAAAACGTTAAGGACCCTTTCAAAAACTGCAGGCACTGCCAGTATATTGAATCCAAATATGTTATCAAGGCCAGAAAGACTGCAACACTCAAGAAAATATGTAAAAACAACCTACTTCAACTTTCTGCAATTGCAACATACATATAATATGCATTGCTGTTTAATGTATTTATTTTTTTGACAATATATTGATGTATACTTCCTTTTGGTGATGGTGCTAGAAAAGATAGCATTGTGAAAACTGGGATAATTCATTCTATCCACCTGCATGTCCATATATCCCATCTACATAACCTGAGCACTTCCTGAGTATCAGGCTTACCGTTATGCGCTTCATCTCTCAGTCGACGCATTTCATTTGATTCCTTTCACTGACTCTTTTAATAGAGTTTCACGAGACACAGGATACTTCTTCCCAGTGTGAAACATGTCACATCCATTATCCAATCCTGACTGAGCCCGAGTGGACTGAAGCCAGCAGCCCCACCACACACTGAGTGTATAACTAGCTCAGTGAGGACCAGGTACAGCTGACCGGATCGGTTTTTTCTTTATCACCGTGGCACCGGTAAAAGCACTTCAGAGGAGATAGCCATGCTTGCCTGTGCTCTCCTGATCTTACAACTTTATGTAGCTATAGGGGACCACCACTGTGACAAGAATTAGTACATCCTTAAGTACTTTTCACACCTTTTTTTTTTTTTTTTTACATGAGTGAATGGTTCAACTGGTAAAGAGATACATTTGCTGAAAACTCACCTGTAGGCTTCTGTGCATCTGGGACTATTCTGATCTTGACATAGAAAATACTCCACAGCTATTAACTCCGTGAACTGCCAAACATTAACAATACAGGGAGCCAATGTCAGGAATATACAAATAAGGCATGCTTAAGCATAACATACTAATTACAGCAGCGTACTAATTACAATAATCAGTGTTGATTCTTTGAGAAAAAGAAAAGAAAAAACCTTACCTTTAGGGGAAAGGTTACAAGTACGTTTGCTTCACTTTGACCAAGATACATTTTAAAGCTTTCCCTCAATAAATTCGAAAATGTTTGGCTTTTTTTTTTCTTGGTTGTGCTATACCACCCAACAAAAACCATCTTTTATGGATTAAACCAGTTTTCTGGCTATCTGCAAGTTAAACATCTAGCCTAGTTTACCGCGTTAAGCTAGTTAGCGAGACCAAATTTAGATGGCATCATGAGCAAGCGAGATAATGAGACACAATCAATACAATATTTCAAAATATCACTGCGTATTTTACGACATGAAAGGCTTTTACGGATGATGTTTGTACGGGTTATGTTTTTTGCTTATGATGCACGGTACCTTGCAATAAAACAAGACGTTTTCGGTGCATTTTGAGCGATGCCACATGCAATTAAATAATCAGCGAAATCGGTTAATTTTTTTCGCGAGCTATTCAAACCAATCAGATTACTCTATTTGTGGAGACGACACCTTAACAGCAGTCGTTACCAACCCTGTTCCTGGAGATCCACCATCCTGTAGATTTTCGTTTCAAGCCTAATTTGGCACACCTGGTTCTACTAATTCGCAGCTCAGCAAATACCTTTTGCTGTGGTGTGGTGAGGTGTGCTTCGTTAGGGTTAGAGCGAGAAAGTATAACACGGTAGATCTCCAAAAACAGGGTTGGTAATCAGAGCTTCATTGTATGGATAAAATGAGAGCATTTTTAGGAAGAGATCACACTCTCTCGGATCACGCTTATTTATTCATTCATTGTATTTATGTTGACAAGGCAAGTCGTCAAATTTGCGCTCGAGTCCAAGTCATGAGACTCCAAGCATGCTGAAACGTTTCTCTTTGCCCTGTCTTTTCAGTTCAATCACTAAGAATAAATGGATGACTCAAATGGTTATACTTGTCTAAAAAAGACAGGATATCTATAAGCTTGTTGGTGTTAATATAATTTTCCATTACATTTTTATCTGTCTACCTCAGGACTGTGCCTGTTTATACGTAGCAAAGGGCTGTTTTTTTTTTTTGCATATTTTACCTCCCGGTCTGGTATAGTGCCGGCGCCAGCTGTAGTTAGCAGCTTCACAGGATGAAGCACATTTGGGAAGTGCTTCGCGTAGGGGAAGGTTTCAGCCACATTGGACTGGTGCTGTGATACCCAACCCTGTTGCTGGAGATTTATCGTCCTGTAGTTTTTCGCTCTAACCCTAACAGAACATCTCATTCGACAGCTAACATCTCTGATGAGCTTCAAATTAGTAGAGTCTGGTGTGCCAAATTAGGGTTGAAATGAAAACCTCCAGGGTGCTGGATCTCCAGGAACAGGGTTGGTTACCACTGGACTAGTGTCTCATTGTGCAACGGTGTCACCTGCTGGCCAATGGAGGGGCCCTCGGTCTGCCGGTTGAGCTGTGCATGCTGTGTCGAGCACTTTACGAACCGCGGTGCAAATCAGTGGCAGCGACTTTATTTGCTTGAGCTCATTCTTGTCTGCGATCTTCCGCAACGACAGTGGAGGTCCCAGTAAGGAGCGAATACAAATGGGCATTTCAAATATTGAGAGAAAATAGAGTGGAAAGCATTGTTTGAAAGAGATATGGCATTCTCTCTATTTGCATTAACCCTTGAGTGGTGTGTGATATGAAGGAAGAATATTCCATGCCGAAAAGTCGAGAAGAAACGCGGGGGTTAAGTAACAGTGAGCTGCATTGACTGACAATGTCAGGCGTCGAGGCTCAACAGGACAGCTAGCTTTGAAAGCCGGTATCATCCGACAGCCGCTGTGAAAGCTGACCTTCCCTGCAGATCTCAAGGATAAGCGATCTGACCTACTTACCGAACACCAGGTGTACTCAAATCGAGCCCTCCAGGCCGGTGGTACTGCCGCTTTTCTTTTCTACCCGAAAGTTAATTGATGGATTAATGCCACTGATTAGCGAGAGATTTAACTCTCCTGGTGTCCCACCTATTAATCAGTCCTGGTTAGCAGGAAAGGATGAAAATCAGGAGGAATACTGACCTATCCCTGCCGCACATCCTCCTCTGGGATCCTGCTGCACTTTCTTATTTAAGCTTCATGACATTCAGACAAACCTCCAGAAAGGCGCTTCCCCGACCTCTTCCAACCTTGTCATTTCACTGTCCAAAGACAGTGTGTTTTGGGGCCCCATAAATGAATAAACTTGGGTATAATGAAAATGTAACCACATAGTTTCTATTCAAATATTAGACATTACATTTTCTTATATTTTTAAAACATTTGACTGTAATAAATACCAAATTGAGAGTTCACAAAGTCTCAGACTTTGTCAGTTGGTAATGCTGGTTTATTTTATGTGGTCTAAAAAAATAAAAAATGTAACCCTATTAGGCAGAATATCAAGGGTGCATGAACCAAGAACCCTGTTTCAATCACAACTCTTTTAAAAAGATGCAAACCCTGATTGATGTAGGGCTTTTCTCCATATTCTTGAATCCCCCATTTGAGCATATTTCTCACAGCACTGCAGGTCTTTTTTCATTAAATAACAATAAGTTGTGCTTGCTGTGGCAGACTGCTTTTAAAATAAGGCATATTAAGACACAGCAAGTGGTAAGTAAAGATGAGAGTTCAATCCGTTGCTACTGTAAAAACACACTTATGGTGGACTGTACACAATAGATCCTCAAGATAATGCATCAAAAAAAAAATGACAGAGGCACCATCAATAGCGGCTACTTAGAAATAGACTGTGGTACATCGCTCTATTATCACAAACAGTGGTGTCCAATGACCTACATTTGGAGAGAGGAGACAGCGACCATTAGACCAAGTGATTCTTGGAACTGTCTATTCCTGGGGTGCACAACTCCGGTCCTGGAGGGCTAGTCTACGTGCAGTTCTTTGTTCCCACCAGCTCCCTTAGCCTTAGTTTTCTGACAGCTCTATAAACTATGCTCGTTCACACCTGTACTTGAGCACAGTAAAATCTGTAGGATACACTTGCAGTCTGCGGCCGTAATTGGTGCTTATGCTGGTGCTTTTACAAATGCCAGATCAAGACATGACTGAGTTAATTAAAAGATTAAGCGCAGAGGTTAGCACAAAATCCTGAAATGGATCAGCCATTGTTGTGCACTCTTGGTCTATTCAAAACCAATAGGAGTTTCTCTTTTCTCTAGACCAGGGGTGGCCAACCCAGGTTCCCGGAGAGCCACAGGGTGTTTGGTTTTTGTCACGCCACACTTAATTAATCAGCTGAAGCAGCAGATGACACAGATAACTCACCCCATCAGTTTCTTGGGTCTAAAGTGCTCTTGTTGTATTTGAGGAGAAAACAAAAAACAGCAGACCGTGCAGCCCTCCAGGACCAGGGCTGGCCACCTCCGCTCTAGATTTTAAAACACATGAATAGCTTATTCCTTTCCACTGCATTAATTAATGAAGTCTACTTTAGTCTTAGGGCCACTGTGATAATCGAAACACAATATGAAGTCAGTAAAGGATTACAGTTTTCAACCATATCCAACTTATTTCACATTTAATGTCATAACACTAAGCATAACCTCAATGAGATATTATTGAGGTGGTTATGACAATAATTTTATAATAATATAATCACAATTTTACTACAATTTTATTAAATATTTTTCTCTCTTGAAGATTATCAGGCATCACTGACCACAAATGAGTTACTTTACTTCAGCACGTGTCACTTTTCATTTTAATACTATTTACACTCTCCCATACTGAAAAGCTATTTGAAATAAGAATAAACTACTTTACACACTTCAAATTCTGAAAAAACTATTTGGAATAAGACAAGTTATAAAAAGTTACAGAAATATTTGTTTACATAAAATTCTGATTGTGTGGCTGAACCATAAACTCAAGTACTCCAACCATACTGCCTGTGAATAAATCTCAAGCTTGTCTGTTATTTCAGGGAGGAAAATTCTTTCTTTTCTTTCGTTTTAAATAGAACAGGGATACGATTTTGCTTAACAGTTGTTTAAATGCTTGATCAAGGCCAAGTGCTCCAAGAGCTTGCCTGTAATTGAAGTAATTGATGTTCCTCGAGAGAGTTAACATTCTGAGGGAGGAGCTAATGTTGCTAGAGAAGGGCCAACATTCTGAAGGAGGGGCCAGTGTTACTAGAGAACGGCCAACATTCTGAAGGAGGGGCTAGCGTTGCTAGAGAAGGGCCAACATTATGAGGGAGGGGCTAGCGTTGCTAGAGAAGGGCCAACATTATGAGGGAGGGGCCAGTGTTGCTAGAGAAAGGCCAACATTCTGAGGGAGGGGTTAGTGTTGCTATAGAGAGGCCACAATTCTATGGGAGGGGCTAACATTCGGAGGGAGGGGCTAATGTTCCTGATCCTGCACAGATCTCACAAATTAGCTGCAATATTAACTCCTGCAGGGGACAGCATCTGTTTAAATAGGCCCTCCCACAGCATGGCAGCAGACTCAGCAGGACACTAATGGCCTAGAGGCAGTGGCTGCTCCTGATGTATTCATCACAGCAAGGAATAAACAGCCTCCCTGCAGGGCTGTGTATGTTCTCCACGCACCCCAGGGCCAACTCTTAAGGCTGAGTCCCCCGTATGTGTGTATCAAGAAATTCAATTGCAAAACAAAACATATCCGGGAGCCATGTTGCCTCCTGTAGTTTTTCGGATGAAAATGGAAACCCTTTATTTCCATCTGTCTTAAGTCCTGTAGATCAATCAGTCTCTGGCTGTGTTCCTGTGATCCCCTGAGAGAAATCCCCCCCCCCCCCCCCACGCCCCCCCACACCCCCCCACGCCCCCAGCTCCTGAGCTGATGTGACAGCAGCGAGGTTTGTTTCACACCCCTCCAGTTGTCTGAGTTGCTCTTACGCTGCTGCGCTCGGGCTGTCAGAGTGCCTGAGGGTTCTTGCAGCGATAAAGCCTCTTTAGTGCCACCAGAGATTCGCCCCTAACACTCCCATTGCTTCAGGCCCCGCCTATACGTCCATCGCACCCGGCACCTGGGACCCCGACTTCCATCTTTAGCCAACCTTTCCCTCGCCGTCCCCCCCGGTGCTTTTGTTCTGATGTCGCTGGCGGCCATTTTCTCCGCAAGCACATTGTTCAAGGTCTCTCTGACCTTCAAGCCAGTCGACATTCCAAACACACACGCATGCACGCACGCAGGTACACACACGTACACACACTTGCACGCTCTCACACACACACACACACACACAAAGATAGATCAGCCCTTGCTTCCTTGGTGTTTGAAAGAGCATGCGATTGCGTCTGTTTTCGCATCCGTCTTGTGGAAATCTGCAACAGTGGCTGAAGGATGTGTAGGGAAGCTCCTGCTGTTGATTTGCCTGCTCGGTGGTCTGTGTCTTTATTGCCTATTTGGATACAGCCTAACTGTAGGTATTTCCTGGTTTCTGAAGGTGAGACTGCTCCTCATAGCAGCTCCAACTCCCAATTGAACGTCTGGCAATGAGACCTGACCAATGAGAAGACATTAAAGACAGCATGTAAAAACATAGGCAAAGGTATATTATCAGGCAAGCCAGCATGCACTACGTATTGGCATATGCGATTAAGTTCAGATTTTCTATCTGAGGTGCTGCTTCGCTAAAACGTTTTACAGGACGTACCGAGGAACCCTACCGTTTTTTCCTGTAACTTAGATCCTTGTGGGTTGCCATTTTTTGTTAATCTGTTGAAGGGAAAACAGGATTAAGCCAGTGTAACATGGCACGTGCAAAACTAAAAGTAAAGAAGCCACTGAATACTGAAGCACAAAAGAGAAAAGGCGAACTTTTTCCACTGCTTACATACTGCGCTGTTCTGTTTTTGTGTGGTGATCTGTGTGCCTTAGAAAAACATTTGTTGTGGATCGTGCTGTTATTTAGCGGTTTTTTAATTATCGTAATAGCCCTTTTAAGCATCTGGAAATGTCACTTCAGTTTTTATGTATCAAGATAAAAGCAATATTATATCCCAGCGCCGTTTCTGAATTGCTTCATTAAAACATGAAGTGAAATGCATCCATTGGCAGAGAATTGCTGTCAGGACCTATAAATGGAAAACAAAAGGCAAAAACAAGCTTTATCCCTCCCACATGGGGTGAGGCTGGAATAACACGTCGCTGATACACAGCCAGACCTCCGCTCTTCAGGTGAACACAGGCTACTTAGTGAGCTCACACACGCAGATTTTACCTGCACTCTGGGGACCAGGATCAGGGTGGGTGTATACGTGCGTGTGCGCGTGTGTTTGTGTTTGTGTGTGTGTGTGTGTGTGTGTGTGTGTGTGTGTGTGTGCATGTGTGTGTTTGTGTACGTGTGTGTCTGTGTGTGTGTTTGTGTGTGTGTGTGTGTGTGTGTGCATGTGTGTGCTTGCATGTGTGTGTGCGTGTCTGTGTGTGTTTGTGTGTGTGTGTTTAGTGTGTGTCTGTGCGTGTGTGTGTGTGTGCGTGCGTGTGTGGGTGTGTGTGTGTGCGTGTGCGTGTGCGTTTGTGTGTGTGTGTTTAGTGTGTGTCTGTGCATGTGTGTGTGTGTGTGTGTTTGTGTGTGTGTGTTTAGTGTGTGTCTGTGCATGTGTGTGTGTGTGTGTGTGTGTGGGTGTGTGTGTTCAGCATGCACACTGTCACTGCTGAGTGATCTGAAAATTAACAGAGTACTCGGCTCTTTAAAAAAAAACTCACCAAAACTCCTGCTCTACACCTCCAGCAGCTTCATTAGGATTCCCCCCCCCCCCCCCCCCCCCGTCCCCCCCCCCCAACCCTCTCGCCTAGCTCAGCGCTTCTCTCTGCTTGCCTGCACACACCAATTAGCAGCAGCCGGCTCCTCCCCTGTCTTTGCTGCCACAGCACAACCTGTGCGGAGCTGTCACCTCGCATCAATATCAGTGCTGAGCTTCACACGCCGCGTGTGTGCGTCTCGCCTTTGACTCAAGAATTAATTCATCCGTTATTTTATTTACTCCTCTCACAAAAACACGCTTTGGCTGTTTCTTTCCATTATCCTTTTTTTTCTCCTGCTGATGGCTCAACTTGCTATGGAAACTGATAATTGCATTTACGCATCCACCAATAGCAGCTGCTTTACCTTGAGTGTCGGTTTGCCCTTTTTGATAAATATGTAAATATGTAAAAATTGAATTTGATATGCACAGTTGTGTGGTGTAATTGAGTGAGAGAATGCATTAGTCCAAAATTGCTTTCCCAATTTGGAAATGAAACATGAGGTGATAGATTACAATTGCAATACCTCACATATTGCAAACACAACTTTAATCGTTTATTTTTCATAAAGCATAAAGCATAAAGTAGAACGTTTGAAATTGATTTTTTTTTTTTTTTAAAGGCCATAACACGTTTCTTTTGTGATTCCAGCTCAGCAGTGTTACTCCTTATCCAATCATTTTCCTGCTGTGAAACCTTTCAAATGTGCCAAAGGGGATTTGTGGGCTCGGAGGGGGGTGTGGTCCTTACCTTTGCGTGTGGACTTGGACTGACTGCCTGCGATGGCGGTCAGGTCAACTGGCAGACCCACATAGACCCCGCCATAGTTCCTGAGAGGGAGAAGAAGAGTAAAAATATACTCTCATACAATAACACGCATGAACACACACATACACACACACACACACCAAACACGCACACACAAACACAAACATGCACACTAACACACACAAAACACACGCACATCAACACGCACACACACACACACACACACACACACCAAACACACACACACACACAAACTGCAACACAAAGTTTCCATATTCATGGCTACAGTAGATGACGGCAGATAATCAACTCATGAAGGAAAAATTAGACTTTTGTAACTAAATATTACAGTATGCTTACTTTATTATTAAGCAGAGAGCATGGGTCTAGACAGCTACGTAGTTTTTGTATGGTCTTACTTGTCAGTTTGTCTGATAGAAATGATAAAAATAAATGAAAGGGGTTTGAATGACTAACAATAAGTCCATTTTGCTATTGTCATCTAATACTGATACGACCCATATATTATAGTGCGTCCCTAGACATTACTTTTATTATTAAAATCTCACATACCTCCTTTTTTCATCTGGTGAGGGCTCATCTGTCCTGTTTAGAGATAAAAAATCACAGATCAGTGACCTGAAGTAGAGGACTGTGACTATACGTGGATCTAGATAATAGACAATACAGCGGCTGTCACAATTACATCATTCTTTAATACTTTAATACAGCCTTTTCTACAGCCTTTTCTAATTGGATTGATTGAGGGATTGATTGGTTGGTTCTGATCCTGGAGACCTATGGCTCCAGAGGCAGGGCAGAGCACTCAAACACTGTGGCGTGATGATAAAATTGTTCAGGACACATCATGTACGGGGTTACGAAGGGTCATTCCACACGCCAAAGCAGCCACTTAAATGTGCCGCTCGCGGTTGGGACAGCCTTGTTGCCATGGCAGTGCCCAAGTGAAAATGTGACCATGTTTACAGCACCTTTCCGAAAAGAACGATCCGGAAATATTCTTTGTTACGCCAGCGCTGTGTCCCTGTCTGATCCCTCTAACCGAGTGAACGTCATTTCCAGGGCTCTCTGTACTGACTGAACACAAATGACTCAAACTGATAAAGGTCCTCAAAACTTTTTGTGTTTTAAAAAAAAAAAAAAAAAAAAAAAAAACCTTTTTCAGGATTAACAAACTCACCAATCTGGATCAGTAATCCACTCTCTACAGGCAATTTCTATTTTGTATTCAATTGTATATAATAATTTTAGTGCACCTATATTATATATGTATGTAATAATTTGAGTATATATTTGAAGCTATTTTGTAAACAAATAACTCAGGGTTACAATGGGAAAAAAGATTATAATTTTTTTTTTTTAAATAAAATCTTAAAAATCATTCATCATTCAAATGAGATGCAATAAAGTGACAATAATCCGCTGCAACATCATTCATTTATGTTACAGACTTATAACATGTTGTTTAAAGTGTGAAACAAGCAAAAGGGCTTCAGGAGAATTCTCTACTGAACCCAAAAATGTTCACCGCCACCTCTGTGCCATTACCTGGGTGCCATGGCTACCTCTATATATTTAAGCTATAAATCCCTGTAATTTTCCTTTTCTTTTTATTTTTTTGCAGGAAATGGCTGAACTGTTCCGTCAAAACATTCTAAATCGACTTCCGGAAGCAGCCCCCAGCTGGATATGCATTTAAAGTTCCAGTATTTCTCTCCTGCAGAGAAGAGTGCCTTTCGAGGCAAGACGTAGTTACCCAATGGTTTGAGCAGCATGGAATTGATGTTATCGCTGTGCCACGACCAGTACAGTCACCAGCCAGTTATGAAATAAGTCTGGAATTTAAATTCAGTCCAATATCCTGTGATTTCACGCCCAAGTTGTTGAATAACAAAGGCGATGGAATGGCTTGAAAAGGCATACAGAAGGTGAAATATTCAGAAATATTCTGAAAAATAAGAGTAAAAAATTGCTAACCAAGACGCAGGGTTCTGGGCAGCCTTCAGGCTCCACAGAGCAAATCGAATTTGTAAATAGAAATCACCACAATGCGGGGGAAACAAATGAACATGGGGGGGTTGGGCGGGTGAAGGAAGCGTATTACAGATCACCCGCAGATTACACCTTTCGCCACTGCTCATATTTTTGAACCAGTGGGCGAATGAGCAGAGCAGAATGGTCCTCGAAATACATCATGGGCTTAATGGAAACCATGGCCATTGTGTTCTCACTCAATACATCGATCAGGTACATGACTGCCAGACACCGTATGCTCCTCCTCTCTGCTTTTAACATGCAGTTTTTGGCCAAGGGTGAGTCTAAGTCCTCCAACAGATATAGCATATACAGTATGATACCCAACAAATTTAAGCCCTTCCCCACAATGCACCTGGTGTCCAGAGGATAACTGAGGACCAATCAAGAGTACAATACAAAAGAATACAGATGACAAATATAACAAGGAATTAAACAGTTTGACAGCCAGGATGAGTTTAAGGAGACCCATCCAATACTTACACATCTTTGGCGGCTTCAGCAGGACCTAAGAAGGAGAGAAAAAAGATAATGTCAATCTCAGTCTGTATCACAGTTGTTTAATACAACAGTTACACATAATTATTCCGGACTGCTTACAAATGGTCCAGTATCTGAATAAATACACTAGACAAATAAAAAAGCGCTACACCAGCGAAAAGACACTGAAAGCCTGTTTATAATCCATGCCTGTAAAGTTAATTCAGCAGACAAGAGTAGTTCTTGACTGTTTAGCACCCTCTGTCCTGACTTTTAAATGCTTGCTGTCTCAGAGAAGAGGCTTCATCCTTCACAGGGGAATGGAGAGGAAAGCCTATCACAGACACAATCACCAGTAAACAGAGACTCTAAGCTTTGTGTCTACTTCAACACAGCTTGCATGAATCACACACTCCAGACGCCTCTTTTGTCTGCTGCTTGTGTGTGCGTGTCTGTGTCTGCGCGTGTGCATGTGTAATCATCTACATCATGGCCACACGCGTGCACGCACACACCTTTGTGACCTCCCAAAGCAAGGCATTGGCTGTATGTCAAAATCAAAAAATCATTGTAATGTATTGGAGAATTGATGTATAAATGCATTTGAAACGTGTGATATATATGGAAGAAACACCGGTTTGGGATGTAACAGATCCATGTTGCACGTGAATTTTCTTTTTTTTTTCTTTATTTAACCATCTTTTTTTTATTTTATTTTATTTATTTATTTATTTTTGATGTTACTGAAATCAAAGCTGTGTGGCCGTATAATCAACACCGTGAACAATAACTCCAGGTAGAGCGCTCTATTCCGACTAATGCTTCGCCGGCCGGGACCATCGAAAGCCAGCCCTTTGAAGTTAACCAGACCGGGACGCGGGAAAAGGCGCCAACGCGAATCCGACAGCGCGAAAAGAAAAGAAGCGTTGCCCCCTTCAGAACCCCGAGTTCCGGCTGCGGGTTTAACGAGGGGCTCGGCCGGCTTCCGAGTGGCACTCGAGCCCCGCCCCCTGGGGTTCTTGAGTGGCGGTTTCCGGTGGCAATCAGCGCCTGAGTAAATGCGCAACACCTCGGGTGTCCGTCCGCATCGGCTAAACCCCACATCCAGAACGGGAGAACCGTGGAGAAAACGTACAGTATCTGTCATCAAAAGCAATCAGCGGAGAGGTTCCTGTTGCATGCCACGGTAATCAGCACATCATAGTGTTTACTGATAATCTGTGTTAAAGTTACAATGTATTACTGTACGCTTTGCAAAGGAGAGAGAGAGAGGGGGGGGAGAGAGAGAGAGAGGGGGGGAGAGAGGGAGAGAGAGAGAGAGAGAGAGGGGGGGGAGAGAGAGAGAGAGAGGGGGAGAGAGAAAGAGAGAGAGGGAGTCAATCTGTTAGCCACGTGCGTCTGAGATCATAAGGTGCAGTGGAATCCTCAGATCTGTCCAGTTATAAATTAATTAGGGATGAGAAATCCAATTTGAGAGTTCCAACTGACAGATCAGAAGGATGAACTGCGTTTGAAACAGCGACCCTCCTCCCCCACCCTGTCACGCGAAGCTCAGGATGGCCTTCGGAGGTTTTTAAAAAATAAAAAAATAAAAAACACTGACTTTCACCTTGATCTCAGCCTGCGCTCTTCTGCACGTTAATGGAAATGTCTATAAGGACCGACTGAGGCGGCACAAAATGAAACGCGAGGGGACTTCCCGGAATACGGCGACATCTGGGGACCCGATCTTTAATTGGCCGATATTCACGGAGAGGAGCTTAATCAGTTTGCGCGCCCCTGAGGCTCTGTGGACGAGAGGAGAGAACAGAAGCCCAGCCGGGCGCGCGTTCGGCGTTAGCATGGGAGCAGACGCACGCAGCGTCGCAATCAGCCTGACCTGGAGCAGTCTCATCTCCGCAACCACCTCATACATTCTCTCTAAGACAGCGTATACACATATATCACTCGCACACATGTACATAATTCAGGAATACACAAGGGCGAGAGTAGATGGTCCAAAAAAGCCTCATGTTATGCTTCTTTATTATTTGTTCTACTGCACTCACTTTGAGCTAGAAACATTACATTGAGGGTGTATTATTAAGGTTATTATTACTGTATTATTTTAATAATGTAAATACGAGGTGATAATATTAATTGTGTAGAGCACAGGGCCGGGCATGGCAGGGCTCTCGGCCGCCTGACAGCGTTTAATTTTCCCGCCGCCGGACTGCTCTCCACCGAAGAGCCTGCTCCTGCGCTCCCAGCAGCCAGGCCAGCTCCACGGGGTCACTGAAGGTCATTTACCCGCAGCCAATCAGAGCAGGTTCCGAGCAGGTCCACATGCTCAATAAAGCAAGCAACAGGAGCCTTTTCCACGTGTCCATCTCTCTCTCTCTCTCCCTCTCACTCTACATCTCTCTCTGCCTCCCTCTCTTTCTCACCGCATCTCTCTTTACCTCTCTCACACCCCCCCCCCCCCCCCCCCCACCACCACCACTCTCTATGTCATATACTCCCCCACGCACTCCTACAGGAAACAGGAAATTAGCTAAACAGTCCATATCCGGAGCAGCTAATATCTATGACTTCTGAGCTTGTTTCTCAATCACGGCTCACATTAATACTGCTCACCCCCCACCCACCTCCTCATAAGCAGGAATCTGAGTCACACGTCTGAATTCTGAGCACTGTTCTGCGAGTCTCGCGTCTCACAGAGGGAGCAGGTCTAGCTGTGCTGTGATTAGCCCACACTACTGTCTGCTGTCACAGCGTTGGGCTTATGCACGGGCTTATAACTTCCCCAGGGTATCTGCTGAAGCACTAAACACACACACACACACACACACACACAGACACACACTCATACACACACACACTCACACACGCACATGCACACAGACACACACACACACACACACAGACACACACTCATACACACACACACACACACGCACATGCACACAGACACACACACAGACACACACTCATACACACACACACACACGCACATGCACACAGACACACACATGCACACAGACACACACACTCACACACGCACACACACACGCACGCACACGCACGCACACGCACGCACACACACATGCACACGCACATGTGAACACACACACACACACACACACACACACAGACACACACTCATACACACACACACACACGCACATGCACACAGACACACACACTCACACACGCACACGCACGCACACGCACGCACACGCACACACACACGTGCACACACACACACATGCACACGCACATGTGAACACACACAGACACACACACACACACTCACGCACACACACACACACACGCACACAGACACACACACATGTGCACACACACACACACACATGGACACATGCACACCCACACAGAAACACACACACACATGTGCGGACACACACACACACACACACACACAGACACACATATACACACATACATGCACACACACACACAGACCTACAGACACACACACACATTAACACACATACACACACAAACACAGACACACAGGCATGAGAACTCATGTGCGCACACACACACACTACACACACCCCAACACCCAGACACACAATCACACATACACACACGCTGCTGTCATTCTTAACAACAGGCGTACACAACCCCAGTCCTGGAGGGCCGGTCTGCATGCTGGTTTTAACTACAGTGCAATTACAGAGTCCTCAGTTCAACAGAGGTTCAGAAAGACGTGGTTCCCTGGATACGAGGGACTATCAGGTATCAGCCAATGAGTAACACGAGGATCTGAATCCTGGCTATTCTTGCAGTCTTCTACTGATGAACTGAAGTCTGATAATTAATTGTGGTTTACTGCTATGTAGCATCGCTGGGAGATTTACAAACATATCGCAGCATCGCGGATATCACAATATATCACAACATTAGTCATAAAGAAAACCCACAGCACTGGGAATATCACAACTGATGGCAGCATCAATAACCGGGAAAACCCATAGAATCGTGGATATCACAATATATCGCTGCATCAGCCACAGGGAAAACCCACAGAATCGTGGCTATCACAGTATATCACAGAATCAGAATCAGTTACTGCCAAAATGCACTGGCTAGTGCACGCGGTCAATGCTTGTATTCTGTGAACGTCCTTATCAGGTCAAAATCAGATAAAGCAGAGTGTAACGCGTATAGACTGGGCTGATCCAGGATCAGTGCAGGCCAGCCATAGCAGAGCACACAGCATACAGGCTCAGCTGGAGGCCTTGGCTCGGTGATCTCCCTGCCCGTCTCCTGATCTCCATCTCCGGGTCACCGGCAGCTGCTGGAGACCAGCTGCAGCCGCATGAGGCGAGGCTCATCCTCCACACTGAGGGAATCTCACACTGCACGGATAAACCATCCAGCGGTCCCTACCACACACACACATGCACACACACACTCTTTCTCTCTCTCTCTCTCTCACACACAACACACACCTACACACACACACACACACACTCACTCTCTCTCTCACACACAGACACTCACTCACTCACACACACACTCACTCTCTCTCTCTCTCTCTCTCTCACACACACACACACCTACACACACACTCACTCTCTCTCTCGCACACACACACACACACCTACACACACACACACACACTCACTCTCTCTCTCACACACAGACACTCACTCACTCACACACACACTCACTCTCTCTCTCTCTCACACACACACACACCTACACACACACTCACTCTCTCTCTCTCGCACACACACACACACACTCACTCTCACTCACACACACACTTTCATACACACACAGACACACACGCTCTCTCTCGCGCTCTGTCTTAAAAACACATACTTTCATACACACTTATACACACAGACACACAAACACACACACATAGAGGCACAAATACACACACAGATAGGCAGACACAAACACACACACACACACACACACACAAACACAAATACACACACACCCTCTCTCTCTCACTCACACACACACAGACACACACACACACTCACCCCCTCCAGAGGTGCTGGCGGCTGAGGAATTTCCACAGCCCATCTCGCATGGATCCCCCTCTCGCTTGGCAGGAAGCAGAACAGAAACGGAGAGAGGCAAGAGAGGGAGGAGAGAAGAGGAGAGGAGAGGAAGAGGGGCGATAAATGGGAATGGAAGGATGAAGGAAGGAGAGAACAGATTGAGGATATGTAGAATGCTCTCTCTCTCTGCCACTGGTTTTCCAGCAGTCCCTCTCTTCAGCAGCAGTGGTACCTCTCTCCTCCTCCTTCAGAAATGTGCGCTCAGGAAGAATGGAGGCAGGAACACATACAGGGAGGAGGGGAGAGAGAGAGAGGGAGGGAGGGAGAGAGAGAGATGGGAGAGAGAGAGATGGGGAGAGAGGGAGAAAGAGAGATGGGGAGAGAGAGGGGGAGAGAGAGAGAGAAAGATGGGGAGAGAGAGAGAGCGAGAGAGAGAGATGGGGAGAGAGAGAGGGAAAGAGAGAGAGATGGGGGGAGAGATGCTATGCCCTCAAATGCTTTGCACTTTCCCTCCACCCTGACAGGTTGCCCAGGCAACAGAGGGGGGTTGAGGAGGAGGTGGAGGAGGATGAGGAGGGGTGTGGGGTTTGAGTCTTAGCCAATGACAAGGCTCCACTTCTGTAACAGAATTAAGGTGGTTTATAGGGCATGTCAAACCTGCATGCATACAGCACTCTTCAAGTTTAAATTCCTCACAAGGAGCACAACATAAAGTAAAGCATCTGTCACACCAATAAGACATCTAAACTGCTCGGATGGTGATTTGGTTCTTTTCAACAGCCTTTCTGTTGGAGGGAGTGATGTTTCATGAACTCACAAACACAGAAAGCATGGCTGGCTAAGACTCACTCAGGCCGGTGTGTGGAAAGTTAAACCTTCCCTTGTGGTCCGCTCTACACCACTCAACACATGGTGAGGTCTGTCTTAGACAGACACAAACACTAAATATCTGGGTCAATAATAATAATAATAATAACAATAATAATAATAATAACTTTATTATTATTATTATTATTATTATTATTATTATTATTATTATTATTATAGAGATTGTGGACGGGGGGTTCTGGATTTTCCTTTTTTTTCTTTTGCCACTAGCCTCCCCCACACGCATACACACCACCCCAGTCGAAGACGGGTGGCCCTTGCCGCCTATAACTAGAACCGGCCGGCAGCAAACCGGATAAGCGAATTAGAGAGGCACCTGCCCAGCGTTAGCCAGAACCCGTCTCCTCTAGTCACCGACAATTCGACATGAATGAGTTCAGAAAACAGAGTTAACTCAGTGTGGCTTGCCCGAGACAAGAGAAGCCTTATCGAATCATACATTATGATTCGCAGGTCCAAAGGCCAGCCGAAGAGAATGACAAAAGTAAATATCTGCATATCTGAAAAGCGATGCAAAAACCGCGCTGGGGGAAAAAACATCTAGCGGTGTAGTTTCACTTTTCACCGGTTCAGTGTGAAACCTAGGCCCACCACCCGTCCGCGCGCAGGTGCAGTTCAGCTGTGCAGTCCAAAGAAACGATTTAAGGCACACTCGGTGTGCTCGTGCATTAAATAGCCGCGGCAATGGCATTGCAGCCTGTAATGAATATTGGATAAACATGTCAAATGTCAAACGTGCGAGGCCTCGGCCAATCTGTTTTAGGGAGACCTGTGTAACTGGCAAATATAACTGGTAACAGCTGGAGACGTGAAATTTGAGTCTTTAAAAATAAAGGTGTGTCTTACTCAGGTTAATGAAAGGATTTTGATAATCCACTACTTGTCATCAAAATCCTTGTAATAAACCTGTAATAATTTCAAGAATAATTGCAATCCTCCTTTTCCCCAGCAGAGGGGGATAATGTCATACAATGTACATGCAAAAAACAAGGGGCATAAGCAAGCTAGAGTATTTTAGGATTTAAAGTAAAAAAAATTCATTAGGCCTGTTGTTGAAGACAATTATACTTTATCGATATTTATGCATACATTCGCCTGTTGCATTGTTTAGCAATGTTCAAGATCTGTCTTATCGGATTTTAGGCTATTTTAAACCTACAAATATTAGCCCCCTTTCATGAAACAAAACGGTGAAACTACATTTCAAGGGGATCTGGTGTAATTGTGAACAAAGCAGTGTGGTAGTTATTATTGATTCAATCTTAACGTTTACTTTGGCAGACAGGACTGACTAGCAACACTCGCTTTCTACATCTGCTTGCAATTCTTCCGTAGTCGCGCGCACTGGCCGCCTGCTTCTATACGCGTTTCCCTCACTGCCACACACAGCTCCCTGGGAAACAGAGTCCAATTCCTAAATAATTCAAGACTTTTTCTCCTCCGTGAACAAGATGCCGGCCGTTCACAAACTACTTCTCGAGGAGGCTCTGCAGGACAGTCCGCAGGTAAAACTGTATTTTCTTTAACGTTTGTGTGATTCATCAGACTGGAATTGGCAATGCTCCCTTAAAATAAAACAGGCGCGGTGAAAACTTAGGCAACGAGTCCCTTTAACTTGCTACCACACCTAAATTCTTACATAGGCTACGCAAAAAACATCTGACTTGTAAATACATTTCGGGGGTTGTTATACGAATGTTAACAATGTTACGGTTGCAAATTAAAGTTTCACACGTCATTATGCTAAATATTCCTACTAGTGTTTTATGCGTAGCTTTTGGAAACGTCATTTTCTCCACGTCCGTGACGTGCAGCCAACAATTATTTGCAAACGAGAAGTGGGCTATATATGCTACCTTATAAACATTAGACGTACGGCGCCTTGTCCTTTTGTTGGGATGCCCAACGTGTGAAAGTGTTCGATTCAAATAAATGCTATTTCCACGTATTTATGAAACAGTCGATTTTCGGATGAAAAGATAACGTTAGGCAGCCCTCTTTTTTATTGTTCTGCTTAGCCTCCGATTGGATATAACTGCGTTAGGCCAACATTCTGAGTGCTACGGAGGCGGGGATGGCGACAGTTACTTCTGATGTGATGGAATCTGGACGTATGTGGGGGAACACACTGGCCTATATCCCCATAACAGCTAAAATTCGAGTTTATTCCTGAGTGGTAATGCGAAAAAAGTGGTAGCGTAGTCTACAATTCATTTTAACTGGTTATCAAACGTCATCTCGTCGGATAACGGTTTGCTCATTGATACCCCGGTCATGTGAAATCGCCCCCCGTGCCGTGCGCACTACTTGCGTTGTTTTCTCGCAGCAACTGAATTTTGATTTGTAGGACGTGGGTTCATTGGGGTTACGCCCGCGCATGAGAATCAGATATGCTGCGAATTTCGTCAGCTGTAGGCTGCGAGAACATTGGTTTCACATCTTGCATAGCACATTATGCGCAAGCCATTGCATTGCGTTGCGTAGTATTAACTAGCACTCTGGCCTGGTTTGACCGCGGAGAAAGATGTGGTTTTTCGGCGGAGTGGGATCCCAGCGGCTGACACAAGCAGGGGTGCCCCAGGGATTTTGGGCCCCTTGAATAGATTTCACACTGGTCCCCAGCACCCCAGGCCACCCCGTCCCAGCGCAATTATAGCAGGCCCCCAGTGCAAGCAATTGTCTTAAAAAAAAAATGCTATGGGTTTATTTTTTCTATATTATTTTTATATCTCATAGCTTTGTTATGTGCATCCAATTATTTCTAATTTTCAGTTTTTTATACATTCTGAAAGAGCAATTGCTTGGAATGCTATTCACTTTCCACTTGATGGAAAATCAAATTAAAATCTCAAAGAAAATCTGTCTCTTTGTGACAACCAGCGATTAACTTTTAGAACAAACGTAAACTATCCATTTTGGTAGATGCAAAAATGGAATTTAATTGGAGGGAAAATTACAAAAGGAGAAAGAGTTTGGAATAGCCGTGACGTAGGTAGTTTTTATCTGGGTGATATAGCATGTCCACGGGGGTCTGCAGTTGTGGGCCTGGAGTCCCATGGGTTCTGTTGCCTCCTGCTCCTACTCAGAACTGTGAACACACAGCTAACTTGGCTCACCTGCTTTCTTAAGGCTAATCTGGTTGCTGATTGTAAAGTGAAAACAAAAAGCTGTTGCAGAGGTTCTGAAGGGTCCGGTTTGGGGAACGACTGTCATAACTGAAGTAGTCTTATTTGGCGAGCTGACAAGCTTACGCTACTATATGAGTCTGACCAGGTTTACATCCTGATTTGAGATAGGTGTGCCCAATTACAGGGATATGCTTTGGAAAATAAATGGTCACTTGTTTCGATGAATCACGCTCTTGTGTAGGTGGGGCTTAAATTGCTGGCAGCCATTTCAGTAAATTCAACCAGTGACCTTTGTCACAGCACTGACTTGGCCGACCCAGTCAGATTGTGGGGAAACCAGTCTCAAGCCAGATTATCGATAGGTGTCTGGAGTCAAGTCTTCAATTAACCCCACATAGAAGTGATACAAGAGAACCTCTACAGCAGCTTGAACTGTTTTGACTTATTTATGTGTTAAATAGGGAATGTTCCTGGGAGGGTTTGTTACTCTAGGAAAGAGGAAAGAGACTGACTTTCAATCTTAGTGAAAATGTGAAAAAGAGTAGTTTGTCATTTCTGCACATTACGGACCTATTTTTAAGGCACGGTAGGGAAATTCCCTGCACAGGCACTGCAGAAACGATTTGCTTTTTCACAGATTTTGCGATGCATCGTTCAAGTTCTCTGTTAAGTGGTGGGAGGTTATTGGAAACCCCTATGAATAGAGTATGCAAACGCCTCACTTTGAAATTCAAATACTCTGTAAAACGATGCACTTTCAAAACGAGGGTGTCTCCGGGAGGAAATTAAATAAAAATTAAAAAATGTTAAAAAACATTTTGGATTTGAGAATGACTTCGTTTTGTAGTGCATTTCAGATCAAGACCTGCCGCTCAGCAGTGCGGACAAGCGGACTGAACAAAGTTAGAATCGTTAAACCAGGCTACTGTACGTCTCTACAGCGCAACGTCAGCGACTCTCAAGCTGTGGCATACTGTTGCTCCAAGCTGGGTGTTCCCAACACTAAGTAAACTGCTACATGTGCCGTGTAACAGTCAAGCACTATATGGTCAAGACAGAGGAAGAAGAAAAGACAGTTCACCGTGACATCTCCAGATACGCTTGGAGACAGTCTGCGTAGTTGTACTTCTTTAAAATACATTGGCAGTTTCACATATTTCACTTTGTGAATGGACTGTGACTTATTCTGCGGAATGGAAGCTCAGTGTAATGCTTATCCGATTGATCACCTGAAGCAAATTCAGGCGTGTTTAAATTCCTTTGTATCCCTTTCACAAATTTCCAACCACACCCATGTTTAGTAGGCATCACATGTAACTCTTGTTTAACAGGTTTGGCGTCCAGTAATAATACTGTGTGTGTGTGTGTGTGTGTGTGTGTGTGCGTGTGTGTGTGTGTGCGCGCCCCACAGACCCGCTCCTTGCTCAGTGTCTTTGAAGAGGATGCTGGTACTCTCACAGACTACACCAACCAGCTGCTGCAGTCCATGCAGCGAGTGTACGGGGCACAGGTAGGGGGCGCTGCTGAGCATCTCTTTCTAATAAATGCGGCTGTGAACTTTCACATAGTTTCACCAACATTTGTTATTATGGGACCAAACATGACTCTGATTAAGGCTCTCTTTTAGAAGGGGAGTGTTCCCAAACCTTTTCATTCCACGGCCCACAAAAATGATCTCTACCTCAATAATAACATTTAACCATTTCTCACTTTATCCAGCTCTCATGTGGTGGGTAATTAACACATTAAATCATTGATGCGTTGTCTGCATTCTGCTGTAATTGTTGAGGATCTATATGAGACATGCAGCTCTTTGGTACAATATCAACATTTATGAAATACAATACTCACTCTATTTTACTATGGATGTGTAAGGGTTATTTTATCGCACTAAATTTTCACTGTTTGGCAACCCCTGAGTTTTAGGATTTTGTGCAATAGAGATTATGCGTTAATTCCGCACAGATTAACTAATTTCAACTCAGGCCAGTCTGTACCATTCACTCTGTCTGCCAGGCAAAATATTGCACCACACCACTACACTCATGCATGTTGTTAAATTTTTATTACGTCTTGGTGTGCAAATACATTTTTTAAGAATAAAATCCATAAATCTAGACTGAACCTGCATGTATTCTGCATGGCATGTGATCTGTGACTCTTCACAACATTACCCATGCTGAGATCTGTGCGGTGGTTGCTTGGCAACAGCAGCTGTGGGTTAGCGCGTTGGGTACCTGCTAAAGGTGATTAGCGTGAGGAGGCCGAAGCCTCTCGTTGACCTCTGCGCTGTGGTTTTTTTCCGGCACTTTCCAGAGCGAGATGGCGCTGGCTACCGAACAGCTCTCCAAGCAGCTACTGGAGTACGAGAAGCAGGTAACCCAGCTCAAACAGTTTAGATCTCACGCAGAAGACCCTTCTTCTGGGAGCAGCAAAGGCCCTGAGATAAATGCGTATTTTTAACACTTGCAACTTGTTAGGTGCTGGAAAATTTTGAAAGCACTCCCGCAGATTCCATTAAAGTTGCTAATTAAAATCAAGAGAGGAATTTTGTTTGGAATAATGGCATGGTGACTGTGGACGGGATTCTCATGGGTTAGTGCTTAATTAGCAATGGTGCTATCCTGGGTGTGGAGGCCAGGCTCACAGGCACATGCTCTCACATGCATGCATACACACACACACACACACACACACACACACACACACAAATCGATGCAATAGTAACCTTTGATCTTTACCTTGGCGCAGAATTTTGCTCTGGGGCAGGGGGACGTTGAGGTCATCACCATCCTGCAGGACTTTGCCAAGGCTGTGGAAGAGGTGAGTCCTGGGGGAGGGGGGCGGGAGGTCACAGGGGTCAGTGAGCCGCTGTGGAGGGATCGGTGCGCGGAACTCACAATTGTACCCGCAGGGGGAGGAGAACATCGGCACAGGACCCGTCCCGTGTGAACGTAGAACCTAGAACATACTCTAGAACGTTAAACCAGTCGAGCCCAGAGATGGAAAGTTTCCATGAAAACATCTCAGAATGTCAACAGAATGCATTAACATCGAAGGATGGTAAAGGTCAATGTGCAGTCCACATCAAAAGGACAGTGAATAGCAGTTAATGACTATAACAGCAACAAGCCATCGGTCCCTTTCTCCTTTTATCTCTGGACGAAGATTAAATGATTCGACTGCCACCAACTACAACAGCTGTGGTGAAGTGTTCCAAAACTTGTAAAAAAAAAATAAAAAAAGAAGGGATTTAAAAAGAGGTTTAAAAGAAGACGTAGACTTGGGTACAGGCTCAGTAAATATCCAGTTCACGTCACGATAAGAGCTTGGCAAGTCACCTTTTGATGAAGGCTCTCTCTCAGTGGAGTCAATGATGCTGAACGCATTACCCGGCCTCCCGCCACAACTTCCAGCTGATAGCAGGCGCTGTGTCATCGCACCGGTTGGCCCAGCGTAGCATAACGGTTAGGGAATTGCTCTCATAACTCACAGTTTACAGGTTCAAGTCCCCTGCAGGGCACCACAGATCTACCCTTAAAGAAGATGCTTCCCTGGGAATTTCTTAAACAGTCGGCCGTATAACTGGACTGCAGTGCATGCGGAGAAACGTGCAGTGTGTAATTCACTCACATAAGCATAATGGGTGTGGGATAAACCAAAGCATGCATTAATAACCCTCTTCCTGTGGACTGAAAGTCCATTGCAGCCGTGCTGGGTTTCCTGTGAGA
The DNA here is from genome assembly GCF_013347855.1 of Anguilla anguilla. Taxonomy (NCBI): domain Eukaryota; kingdom Metazoa; phylum Chordata; class Actinopteri; order Anguilliformes; family Anguillidae; genus Anguilla; species Anguilla anguilla. Next base: position 47,149,451 of record NC_049207.1, on the reverse strand, counting down.
GTTTCCGGACTCCATAAACCTGGTTTGGAAACACGGAAAGGCCAGCCACTGAGTTCATCTGGGATAATTACAGTTAATATGCCTTACAAAAGAATGCAGTGGAAACTCCCACGACCCCTGATAAATACAGTACAGAGCCCTAGTATTTAGCTCAGTAATGTTTTACTTTGCAGTTATTATTTTACATGTGCGAAAAGCATGAGTGATATTTGAATGCAAACCTATGGTTAGGTCGCTGTGCCCTTTGCAAAGAGATTTGTACATTATTCATTATCTGGATTTTTAGAAAGGTTTTAAAAATATTTATTTTCATGTTAGAATCAAAATGTTTGTTCGTCGTGTTCACCTGTGTGAGAATACTCGGAGGATCTCTGATCTTGTTCCGGATGAAAACGTCTCCGAGAACGTGTGTGCTTTAGAGGAGTGTCTGTCTGTAAACAGAGCGAGAGTGTGTGCCAGAGAGGGAAAGATAAGAGAGACCGCGAGAGAGAAAGAGAGCCACAGAGAAAAAGAGAAAATAGCACCGAGATCATGTGACAATGAGAGGGAAAGACAAGAAAGAGAGAGAGAGGGAGAGAGAGAGAGAAATTCATAATCCCTTTTCTAAACAAAAATGCCTACACAGAAATTGAATTTACAGATTAATGTACAAACGGAACAGCAGTTTTTTTTTTAAACGTAACTTCTAGCTTTCGCAAGCTGTCAGTAGTGGGATGGGGGTACGCAGTAGGATATGTTCAATTATCCTGGAGGAGCTAAATAGGGGAAATAATAATTGAGGGAAAATGCGTTATCTACTCAACTGCTCCTTCTACACCATTGACTGGCTGTTATAAATACTTTCAGGCTAATTGCTGTGTTAGATTAGGGGGATCTCATTCTAACAGCTAGCATGCAGCTGCACGTACTCCACATCTGTTACGCGTGATATGGTGCTCGGATATCTGTATTTACTTACTGTTATTTGCTATTGGGGTCCTTGCTAATGAAATGTTGTGGAGCAGTGTGTACAATATTGATTTAATTCAAATTAACTTACCCCTGTGCGATAAATAGCTATTTTTAACTGAACTGAATTGAAAAACCCGTCACAGCAACCAGTGGACCTCATGTGGCAGATTGGGATTTATGGATCTGTGTGAAAACACCTCACAATATGTGGGCAAACACACTAATTATTGCTAATTTTGGGTACTGTTATGTTTTTTTAAATATATATTTATTTTTAATCTGCTGTGAAATATATTTATTATTATATTTACAGTATGCAGCAGTATATTCAGTGTTTGTAAGGCTGAGCGTCTTCTCCCTCTCTCTCCCCTGCCTGTAGCTGAACGCCTTGCACGCGGAGTTGGCCACCATGCTGGCGAACGGCATGGTGTTTCCCATGGTTACCTTCAGAGAGAAAGACCTCACAGGTACGGTCTTCACAGACTGCCGAGCACTCCGCACACCGCCTGCTGCGCGCCCAATTATCTGGCGGCTCTTCACAGCTCCTTCACAGTTTTCTCTCTCTCTCTCTCTCTCTCTCTCTCTCTCTCTCTCTCTCTCTCTCTCGGTGCGTGTTTGTGAGATTCATCCATGTTGTGACTTTCTACATTGCAGAAATCAGCACGCTGAAGGACATATTTAGCATTGCCAGCGATGGTAGGTGTTCCAGAACTCATTTTATCTGTTTTGTGTTAAATGTTCGATGGCTGCACGTTGTAATGAACTTGCTCAGGTGCTTTATGTTTATGTTTTAAAAGAGTCCGTGTTAAAAATGAGTAAACCCACGTGCAAACATTTAAAATTGAAAGTCTGTACAGCTAGCACAGAACATTGCAGAGTACATTAGCAAGGCTAACTTACAACAGTTTTTGGGTGCCAATTCTGGAAAATGTGCACTTCAGCTGACTAGAGTGAGTGAGATGACTGACTCGCTCGTTTGTTACTTGGTTTGATTCACTGATTTTTTTGATTAGTTGATTGATTGATTAGTCTATTTGTTATTTTAATTTGTTGGGTGATCGATTGATTGGTCTGCTGGTTGATTGGTTTGTCTAGTGGTTGATTGATTTGTGTGTTATGTGATTGTTTGGTTAATTGATTTATCGACCGATTAATTCTCTTCTCTCCAGAGCATGAGGCATCCATGGTCAAATACAGTCGGCTGCCCAAGAAGAGAGAGAATGAAAAGGTGGGAATATTAAGCAGGCTGCTGACTGGCTGCGTGTCTTGCTAAGACACCGGCCCTCTAGTGCAGGAGTGGATTATATGTCTCCATAGTACTGAATCTGGGAGTTTCTATGGGCTTGAGGTGATTAGAATTTAGCGCTGCATTTCCCAAGTATGACGGTGCAGCACTGCATTGTGGGTAAATGCATGACCCTGTCCCTTGGTCCCAATTCACCTCCTAAGCACTCCCCCTCTGTTATGCTTAATTTTAAGGGTCACTTATGTAAGGGCCACTCACAAGCGAGGGCTGGCATCGAGGTGATAGGGAGCATAAAAAGGTGAAGACAGAGGGGGTGAGGGTGCAGCACTGCATTGTGGGTAAAGGCGTGTGTTTCCCAGGTGAAGGCGGACGTGGTGGCGGAGGTGGCCTACACCAGGAGGAAGCAGCACCAGGCCTCCATGCAGTACTACTGCGCCCACAACGCCCTGCAGCACCGCAAGAGAGTAGCCATGCTCGAACCCCTGCTCGGCTACTCACAGGCCCAAGTACACAACCGCCCCCCTCCTCTCATTTCTAACTCTCCCCGCACTCCTCTGTCTTATCCTTCTTACTCACCTCTTCTTTCACTTCCCCTTATTCTCCTTCCTCGTACACTTCATTTTCTTCAATTTTTTTCCCCATCTCTTTGTCCCACTTTATATTTCTTCTGTGAGTTAAATGGTGGGCAGCAAAACAAGTGTATGATACATAATGCCACCTGCTGGTCTGAATATAGAACTGCAGATGACTGGCAATGATTATTTTGACCTGTGAAAGAAAACTTAAATAAAAAGAATAAACCAAAACCAAGTGTATATAAAAGTAAAGTGAATACAAAAAACATACTTATCCAGACAGTTTTCTTTTCATTGATCCTCGTGTCCTTCAGTTATCTATTATCCATCTCACTCTTTGTACAAAGAAATGTAGGCTTTTATTGCTTTCCCCAACTCAGGTAAACTTCTTCAAGAAAGGAGTGGATCTCGTTTCAAAGAAAATGGATGGCTTCCTGAGTCGTGCTTCGCGCACAACACAAAGGTGAAGCTCCTCTTTCTCGCCCGACGAAAAAAACCAAGGTCGTCCTTCGGGGGGTTTGAGTGAAAATCCGCCATTGTGCTCCCGCTCAGATTGCCCTCCGCTGAGCTGAATCAAAGCTGAATCTGTATTGTACAGGGACAATAACTGAGACCAGAGAAATACATCATCCGTGCCTGGAGGGTTTCTTTGTTTTTACAAGATCTCCATGCAGCCCAGGTTTTACTTTTTATCAGTTTTATCAGAATTAAGTGGGGGGGGGGGGGTTAATAGCCCCATGGGGTCAGGCTTCAAGGCCCTGTCCAAAACAGCCTCCTAGTTACTCATGCTGAACGGGGATCGGCTCAATCGGATTTATTTTTGTATCGTTTCCTTCACGGCGGTGTTCAGCGCCACTGAACACTTGGGAAGGCTCCGTGCAGGTTAGGAGGCGGAGAGGGATACGTCTGGGTTCGCTGCACCGCTTTCCCCAACTGAACTGTCTGTCTGTCCCTCTGTCTGTCTGTCCTTATGGTTGTCTGTCCCTCTGTCTGTCTGTCCCTCTGTCCGTCTCCCAGCATCCAGGCCCAGCTGGAGTCGGAGACTGAGGACATGCGCTCCTCCCAGAGGGAGCTGCTCTCCGTGGAGGACACGGTCTACACCCCCGACCACGACCACAACCCTGTCAACCGCACTCTCATACAGAAGGCTGGCTACCTCAACATCAGGAAGTAAGGCACCATTTCAATTTATTAGTATATAATTATATATTATACTATATCTATTAGTGTATAAATCGCATTATTGTATTATCGTACACATACGTATATATGTGAACCATTGAGCATGTCGTTCACAGCTTTCCTTTCTGAAGTTTTTGGAAAAGAAAAGACATTTTGGACGTTCCTCCCCTGTCCCCTGCTTGTAAGAGTATGGTGTTTTTGAACAGCAGGGTCTCCTTAAATGTTTGATTGTCGCTGTGTCTTATATCATGCAGTTTGACCTGTACTTAAGCACACAGATGTCATCCTGTGAAACCCCTTAAGTGGATGATTATTAGTTAGCACTGGATGACAGCCCTGGTTCAAATTTCTTTCTTTTTTTTTTACGTGCTAAACATGCTAATTTGAGCATGTCTGACTTGTACATCCTGATCCTCGTTCACCCGTTTTCCGAGGAATCACTCTTAGAGCCTGATCTCTGTGATATATCTTATTAGTTGCTTATGAGAGTCCATATGTTACTCATGAAGACTGATTACACCGCAGCAGTAATATCATTTGGACATCGTTTGGGATATTAAGCTTGCTGCAGTATGACTCAGAATATTTATTATAAGAGCAGGACATAGAGTAAAGTTGTTGTGAAAAAAGTGTGGTACAAAGTGGAATTTTTTAAAAGATTAAAAGCTCCATTTCCATAGAATTAATGTTGGCATCTCAGAGTCATTACATTACTGGAATTTAACAGACACTCTCATCCAGAGCAACTTTTTTATAGCATTTACATTGCATTCATTTATACAGCAGGATATACGCTGAAGCAATGCAGTTAATGCATAAGCTCAAGGGTGCAACGGCAGTGCCTGACCCGGCATCGAACCCGTGACCTTTTGGTTACGAGACCAGTTCCTTGCCCGTTACGCTACACTGCCGCCGGACTGCGCCGACGTGATGGCGGTGGAGTATGCCGGCTCTGCGAGGCAGCTCTTTCTCCACTTGACTGGCACGCTAATTGCAGGGCAACATCTTCCATCTTTCCGTTTTGCGTTTCTCATTTACAGCGCGGCGGACCAATGCGCCGCTCGGATAGGGTTGTGACGAAAGCGCTTTTATAACGTACAATTTATTTCGGCCGCTGTGGCATGAGTCATAACATTTAAAATTAGAGCACAGCTCATGAATGGCTATGCGCGTAGACAGTGAACTGCATTGAATAAATATGATGCATAGTTTTTACCTAGTAGTCTGCCCAGTAGTCTAACTATAATATAAAATACATATAACTATAACTATAATATTCTATAAGTCTATAATAATATTAAATATTTCAAGAATTTAATATAGTAACCCTTGCAGAAATTGGATATTTAGCAGATTATTGTAAATATGTAGAATTTTTGTAAAAATGACATTATATCAATATATTTGTTGTTGCATCTGTTGTTGAACTTGGGTAAAACTCACTGATTTCCATTTCTTCTTTCTCCAGCAAAACGGGCCTAGTGAGTACAGCCTGGGACCGGCTTTACTTCTTTACCCAGGGAGGGAACCTCATGTGTCAGCCTCGTGGTGCCGTGGCGGGGGGTATGATCCTGGACCTGGACAACAGCTCTGTGATGGCGGTGGACTGCGAAGACCGGCGATACTGCTTCCAGATCACGTCCTCTACGGGAAAAACGTACGTTACGCTCAGTTAGAGTCCGCCCACCTTCTCCGACTCACGCACTGAAGTGTCAGCCCACCCCAACAAAACTCTGGCCTGTGTGCTCATGAAAAGCACCCTTGTTAACCATAATCTGCTCATAAACCTGGGCCCTGCATTCACAAAGCAGCGTCCCTCAGTCCTGAGCCCTGTATTCGTAAAGCAGCGACCCTCAGTCCTCAGCCTCTCAAATCAGAACTGATCCGGGATCAGTTTTCCCCTGTTGAAATCCTAATCTTTTCCACTGTGAGCTAAAAACGCAAAACCAATCCTAGATCAGCTAATCCTGCTCAGCGGTGTCTCACGATCATGATCCGTGGTCCTGGAGAGCCGCTGCTCCCGTCGATATTCGCTTTAATTCCGCAGCCACTTCAGACCCAGGAAACCCGGGAGAGGCCAGTTAACTGCGCAATCAGCCGTTTTAATGAATCACTTAAAGGCTCAGGGTTACGAGGGCGGCCAGCAGGGCGGCGCGGCTCTCCAGAACCGCGGCCGTAAAAAAGAGTCGCGTAATTGGGCCCCTCTTCCTGCGCGTCGGGCTTCAGTTATTAAGCGCCCGCTGTGTGAGTCAGGCAGCCGCCCGGGGCCTTGTAGGGAATCCGTAGCCTTCGGCTGCCATTTTCCCCATTTCATTACGCGCCCGCTCATCAGCCTAATTAGGCCTCATACGGTCCCCGATCTGAATTATTCAGACCCACGGAGACGCTGAAAGTGGAGAGGCTAGTTGGCTTCGTTCCCCCAAAAGGCCTTGCTTTTTTTCTGTGGTCCGTCCAATTCCTCTCCTCCTCCTCCTCCTCCTCCTCCTCTTCTCTGAAACAGACCATTTTTATCCACCGGCATATTTGTGTTTAGGTCACACGAGGATGGATCGAGCAGATGTTCATTTTTTTGCGGATGTTACAAATACGCTGTCTGCATACGTACCGAGAGAGAGAGAGGAAGATAAATAGAGCATGTCCAAAACCCACGTCGTTTTACAAGTGCCAAGGTGCAGCTTATTAATCAAAAAAAACACCCAAACATCCTGTTGGTTATACAGTACAAATGCGCAATGTGCCATAATGTGTCCTTTGTATGACTTTCCCTGTGTATCGAGCGACTCTTAATGGAGGTAGGCAATTAGCTGGCTAGTTACGCAAGCTCTGTGCTGCTTTTATCTACTCTAAGTAATTTCAGGAAACGCAAACATTAAAGAGGCCTCTAACCAGTTTCACAAAAATGTCAGGCAGCCTTTGCTGGTACTTTGTTCACTTTTTTTTTTTTTCAGCATTTTAAATTCTCAACTGTCATATGCAGTAGAGGATTAATGTATTTTCTAATATGTTTGTTTCTGGTTTTCAGGTCAATAATTCTTCAGGCAGAGAGCAAAAAAGAATATGAAGAGGTATGGATATGAATTAATGCAGTAAAAGTCTTCATTGTGATTGATTAGCAATGCCACTAACTGCACATACTGCCAATATAAGTACAATTTAACTGCACTCAAATTCATAGTAGAGAACAGTAAATTGATTAAATTAATATTTACTATACCTAACCCTGTTAATAGAAATCAGACATTGCCCTGCAGTTATTTGGGCCTGTTATTTGGATCTGTAAATTTCAGTTATATGGGGATCACAATAGCAGGGTTCATTCCCTTTTTTAGTTCAATTAATTAAATTATTAGAGATACAGTTCTTTTCGTGGAAAATTCTTCATATGAAAGCATGAGTGTTTTTCAATTCAGAAATTGAACTATAATCGACCCCGACTCTAATAAACAGAAATCATACCGGTAATGATCAGGATTCGTGACCCAGTAAATATCTGTTCCACGAATGTAACTGATGTAAATACTATATTCTTGGCTTTGCTATAATATTGCCATACGTTGTGTGCATGAAGATGTCGTTTAGACTGGGCATGTTTGCTAATGGACTCTCGCTGAAACCTCTTTTCGTTGCAGTGGATTAGCACCGTAAACAACATATCCAGGCAGATCTACCTTACCGACAACCCCGAGGTACTGTGAGTAGGCGCACAACACTTTGTCTGCGTGCACTAGCGACGAGCACTCGCGACGAGCACTAGTGACGAGCGCAAGCGCAAGCGTAAGCTGGGTCCGCAGCTCGGAGCAAGCACACCAGCCCTCAGTCACGGTCGCCGGACGTACGGGTTTACCCCGGAATGTCCGGTTTGTGGTTCCGACCGGGCGACGTAGTGTCCGGTCCGAGGAACTGACGGGGAGAAAGCTACCGGTAGTTTCTAATGAATCTGCATGTCAGTGACTCCCTGGTCTGAAACCCCCTCCCCATCCCCCCACCCCCCTGGGTGCGCCGTTAGTTTTCTCCTTCGCTTTCAGCTGCACACGCTGTCCAGTTTTGACCGATTCTAAATCTGCCTACCCAGTACCGCACAGCAGGTGTTCCCAAGCTCTGTTTCACAGCTCACTTCAAGAATTCATTCATTTTCCACGGCCCATAGCCTAGCATGTTTATATATCCCATTGAAATATGCACATAATGCACCTTTTTTTCGACATGTGGCAGGTTAGAAGAAATGGTGTGCACTACAGCTACCGTGGTGAATATTACTAACGCAGTGTTTAATTAGAGAACATCCACTAGACAGACAGTAACGCACCACTGGCCGCTTTCTTTATGCGTGAAGTGAGACCAGGTTTACCCACTCTCACACACCGGCCTGCCGCTCCGCCCCCTTACCGAGTCACTCGACGGTCATTTCGCTCAAGGTGAAAACGAACGACGCGCGAATGAAACGCGGGTGGCCTTCCTCCGGCGTCTTCTGTGCCGCAAGACAGATGCTTCAGTTCAGAGCGCTTCTTTCGAGGTGGCCTTCCTCCCAAGACTCTGGGGCTCCGACCCATTTCCGAGATCCTCGGCCTTGAGCATAACATTGATTTGTGTTGCCGCTTGGCGCAAGGCAGGAGAGAAATATCACCCTGAAGAAAATGGAATATTAACCGGATCAGAAACTACACTGCAAAATTTTCAAATACTACAGAAACATTTTTTTTAAATACACTGCTGTGAAATACATTGGTCATTATTATCTCCGAAAAGATCACGTATTAGCGCTGTAGTGTGATAAATACTCCATTTCCATGAGGGCATTCAGTACACGCTCGGTGCAGAATTGCATCATGCAAGCTGTCAAATGCTTTGTTGAAAAGATAATTCACCTCTGGAATAAAAATGCAAATAAGTATTAAAATCTACATTTTTATTCCAGGCTTTGCTTTGGGAGACTATTTCTCCTGGCTCCATATTCAAGGTGGATTGGCAGTCCTTGTGTTTTCCTTGTACTTTAATGATATTTGGTCTAACATACGAAGGAAAGGCTGATTTTAATCCCTCCTGAAATTATTTTCTATCCCAGCATCCTCCAGTCATCACCCCAGACTGTTCCAATAAATAATTATTTGCACAGCATAATTCATCTGTAGAGTAATTATTCGGTGAAGCTGTTCGTAGCCAGGTCTGTTTGAATTCTCCAGTGGTGTGCGTCCGTTGTTTGAAGGCGAGAGTTGTGTATATAGCTGGTGTTTCCCTCTTGTGTGCTAAAGTGTGTTGTGCAAAGTGCACAATGATTGACAGGCTGGAAAACTCTAATTTATCACCCGTGGCAGCTGAAGGTCATTCTGATGAGTCTCTCTTTCAAATAAACCAACCCCAGTTCCATTCAAAACACTTCACTGGTACAGCCTATTTAAATATAATACCTATCATACACCCACACCAATGATTAAAATGATTTTACTTGGTAACACAAACATACAATTATAAATTAGTCTGCATGTTATAAACAGAGTAAATAAATACAATTTAAGGATAATAGATTAATTGAATACAATGAAGTGTCCCTTTCTCTTTCCCCCGTTCTTCCTTCCTGTATAAGCTGTATGGAGTTCCAAGCTGTGGGTGTTGTACACAAAAATACAGAAGGACTTTATTCTCTTAACCTCCTGTCTCCCTAATATTTATCTAAACTACATTTCAGCTGTTTATAACAGAGCGAGAGAGAGAGACTCAGAGTTAAAAAGCTGTTAATATCATCCTTACTATTTGTGGGCAGGTAACACCTATAGATAACCAAATGTACACTGTCAGCTCTTCTGAATTTTATTTCAGCATGGTTTTTCAGAACTTGGTGGAGAGGGCTCCACCTGGTGGTAGGGATAGGAAATCACAGTACACTGAATAAAACAAAGGGATCTGTGAAATTGTTAGCTAGCAGAAAGTTTCCCACCTTAGCAGTTGGAGAGGGGAGGGTAAAGGAAATCTCTTTCTACGCTGATGTTTTTGCATTCCTTACCTCAAACTTTAAAGTTCACGGTCTTCTTATGGGTACAGCACTGTGAAATAGAATAAATACTTAACATTGTGTTCACTTAAAGTAATTAATAACAAAGAGGAATGAAATTACTGGTTTTTAAAGTTAGGTTAATTTAAATTAAGAACATTAGAATTTTGACTGCCCGTTTGAAGTTTCCTCGTTAAGCCTGGTTAATTAGTGTATGCTGCCAGTGTGCCTGGGAGGGGAGAGGAGAGGAGGCGGAGCTTGAAGGGATCGAATGCCATGGTAACGGCACTGAGGGATCAGAGCACGTGCCTAGTACCTGGGATGGCTATACGGAAAGGGTGGTGGTGGTGTTTGAAAGGTGGTTGCTGTAAAGGGATGATGATGATGATGATGATGATGATGACGGTGGTGTATCTTGTGTCCAGGCCGTGGCCATAAAGTTAAACCAGACAGCGATCCAGGCAGTCACACCCATCACCAGCTTTGAGAGGAGGCTGGAGGGCTCCCCCCACCCTGACAGGTCAGGCCTCCTCCCCCCCCCCCCCAATTCATATAATTTCTGTAAATAATCCAATTAATGGATGTTGATTTGTCAAAACATGTCAGTGCTGTCAGTCGCTGACTTGTTTTGACAAATCAAAAAGAGGTTTTATTCTCCACAGCAAAAGAATGTAGTCCTGAGACTGAGCACCTGTTGAGTTTTATGGCCACAGATTGCACTAAGTAGCATTCCCAGCCCATCGATCATTATCTGCAGTACTCCCGTCAGTAGTCATCACTGACATGAATGTGTTTTCCGTGGGTCTGTCTGTTCATTGGTCTGTCTGCAGGGCAAACCCGGGGGCCACGCCCATCTCCTCGGACCCGCCCCCCAAACCCCCCAGGGTCCCCGAGCCGGAGAATCTGATCGCACCCGGGACCCCGATCCAGTTCGACATCGTTCTCCCCGCCATGGAGTTCCTGGATCAGAACAGGGCGGGGGGACGGTAAGACGCTCCTTCCCACATTCCGGGGGAATTCATGAAAAGTCCTGGCTTATACTAGGAAAGACCTTAAAGTTTAAAAAAAAAAGTGGAGGAGTTTCAGTCCACCCGTAAAGCAGCCTCAGTTAGCATCGTTAGCATCGTTAGCACAGAGCACGGCCTCGTTCCGTGACTCGCCGTTACCGCGACACACAGCTCTCCTGCTCTGACTCCGTCCCAGCAGCAAGACACGAAAGGGGACAGAGCCACTCAGAACCGGGGCGGGGTAATGACGACGCACGACGTAGAGACGAAGTTTTCAGACAGATGGAAAACGCGTTCTTTAGCTGTCCCGGCGAGAACCCGCGGCAGGCGAAGATTAAAACCGTCCTTTCGGCGTCACGGGAGTGCCAGACGGCGACAGATTGAAAAAGAAACACTTTTTTTTTTTTCTGACGGTGGATATACAGTGAGAGACCCAACGTCGCCAGTATCGCTAAGTTCACAGCCCTGTCGTTTTTGCAGACCAGCGTGCGACGCTGGGAAAGATCGATTGCAGTCTAACTCTTTCACAGAGTTCGCAGATGCCCGTTATGTTTTTCACCGCCACCACCACAGTCAGAACTGGAACATATTCAAACTTTAATAGCTAAAAGCATTGATTAAATGTAGCCGTGCTGAAAGGTTCTGAGGTAAAAATTTTCCCTGGGTTCATTCTCAGGGCAGTTTTTCATACTTGCTAATGTTTGCCAAGCACTTCATATGAATGACCCACATATTTATCGACGGGTGGAAAGAGTCCACTGCAGAGAGTATTTATTTTAACAGGAATATGACATAATGAACCCCAAACAGTTGTTTGCCCTATTTATCATATTAAAAACAATTGCAAATGTGCAGCTGTAAACATACAAGGGCAATGTGTAATTTCCTTTTGGTACACATAATTGCAATGCTGTTATGTGGTATATAATTAGATGTTTAATTACGCAATTAGATCATACAACTATATAATTTCAGCGGTTCAGCTGGCTGCTTACATCACTGGCGGTTCAATTAGACCTTCGACAAACAGTAACAGTTCCATACACAGATACAGGAGGAGTCGTGTAGATCAGGGGTTTCTTGATTCTACTTATCAAAATCTTGATTGAACACCATTATAAGTTAGTTTGTTGAACCATGCGTTGTAGCACGGGGCTAAAATAAAAACCTGCACCCACACCTGCCATTTTTCGATAAGATTGGACGCTCCTGACGTAAATGATCGTGGCTACTGAAACAAGTAAGAACGGACATGGATAGGATTCCTCCAGCCCTATTGTAGGCAAATCATAGCCTTTGTATAGCATGGCATGGTAGCATGACTTAGGGTGATATTGCACTGAAGCACAGCTGAGGCTGATGAATGAGGCGAGGTTGCGCTTTGCTGAGTTTCAGTGGATGCCTTTTGTTCCCCTTTTCAAGGCGCACAAACCCTTTCGGAGAGAAGGAGGAAGACTGCACTCCTGACACTGATGGTAAGTGACTCCAGCCTGGAAAGAATGCAGATTACCATTTCTTCATTTAATACTGCGTTATGGAGGAATGCTCACTGTTTTGTATTTAATGTGACAGTGTCCATCAAACGTTCTTTAGATCCTATTTTTTAAACTTTTAAAAACTTTTAAACCTCTGCGAAATTCCTGAAGATTAATGATGATATGAGAGACATTATTTTCACCCAGTTTTCAGAACAAAGCGTGCTTTTCCCAAGGGATTGTGCTTTCCCCTGAAGGGAATAAGTGCGCTTTGGTTCCTGGTCTTTGGGTTACTGGTCTTTGTGTTTTTGGGCTGGGAGTCGCTCTATAGAAGAGCGTCTGATAAACCGCAGGAAAGTGAACGGGCGTGTCCGCCCCCTCCCTCCCCCCACAGACGCGCTGCTGCAGCAGGTGTTCGATGTGCGCTTCCTGGGCTCCATGGCCGTGCTGTCCGGGCGGACGCCGGACGTCATCTACGAGGCGGCCCGCCAGGTCCTGGCGGCGCGAGCCATCCACAACATCTTCCGCACCACAGAGGCCCATCTGATGGTGACCAGCAGCTGCCTGAGGTCAGTTACTATGCCTATACACTCGCCTGTGATCCCTACAGGCCACACACAGTACTACAGGAGAGCCAGTGACCGTTACACCCCTACAGGCGCAAACAGTACTACAGGAGAGCCAGTGACTATTATACCCTCTATAGGCGCACACAGTACTACAGGAGAGCCAGTGACTATTATACCCCCTATAGACGCACACAGTACTACAGAAGAGCCAGTGACTATTATACCCCCTATAGACGCACACAGTACTACAGGAGAGCCAGTGACTATTTTACACCCTACAGGTGCAAACAGTACTACAGGAAAGCCAATGACTATTATACCCTCTATAGGCGCACACAGTACTACAGGAGAGCCAGTGACTATTATACCCTCTATAGGCGCACACAGTACTGCAGGAGAGCCAGTGACTATTACATATCCAACAGGCCACACACAGCACTACAGGAGAGCCAGAGAATATTTTACACCCTACAAGCCACACACAGTACTGCAGGAGAGACAGTGTCTGAATGGGGTGGGGGGTCTCAGAAATCTCATAAGCCCCAAATCTGTGAATGTTCAGGGTCTCTTGTACAATCAGGCTACACACTGTAGCATTAATATATGAAGAAACAGTGGCCATAAACATGGCAAGAAACCTGACTAATTTTCTTCTCTTCAACAGGTTGATTGACCCTCAGACACAGGTTACCAGAATAAATGTAAGTGCCTTCATTCTCACTGTAATTACATTGACTAAAGCAGCGATGCCTAGACTACAGGTTTTTGGAAGGCTTGGCAGAGGCCGGTGGTGAGAAAGGGCCTCTTACTGATTGGGACAGATTGCCAGTAACTGGCCTTCTGACTCCAAGGTTGTAGGTTTGTATCCCAGGAGGGGGCGCTGTTGTTGCACTGTCGAGTGTGGCGCTTAACCTGAATTGCATCAGTAAGATATCCAGCTGCATAAAGGGATTGTATGTAAAAAAATAGCGTACGCTGTGATACTCACACATTTAAATGTGTGAAATGTAAATGAAATGCAAATGTGAACCCGGTAGGTGTTACATCCACTGAACTGTGATGTGTTACATTTCCGCGTGCTAAAAATAAGTTCTGTATTTGAACATATGTTTGGGCCTCATTTGAATAAAGGGGCTGGTCAAACAGAATGCTTCGGGGAATCGGGGAATCCCTAGATTAGACATTAGCAACTGTCACCTCGTGAAGTGTGATGAAATCTACATTTCTCTTTGAAACGGTGCGTCTCTCAAACTCAACTCAACTCCCTCCCCCCCTCCCCCCCCCGTAGTTCCAGCTCCAGGACGTGACCCAGTTTTCAGCCCACCAGGAGAACGGGCGGCTGATGGGCTTCGTGGTGGAGGGCCGAGATTGGGGCGAGAGGCCAGACGGGGGCGAGCCCTCCTTCAGCGCCTTCATCTTCGAGAGCAATACGGACGGAGAGAAGGTGTGGCCTCCCGCAGACACGCCTCCTTCTGCTCTCACAATACCAGGCTCTCCGACTGAGATTCCACAAACATTCGCTCTTCACTTTGACTCACGATTAAGACACAAACTTCAGACTTTTTCTTCACAAACTCAGTTTGGCAAGTTAGTTTCAGTGATGTTAAACTCGTGTGTGGTTTTGATTTAAAAATGTTTTGCTTTTGATGTCAAGGGCAAATTTTTATTGAATCCCATCAATGATGCCAGTACGCTATGGTGAATGCAAATCATCCAGCCAATCAGCTTTCATTTTTGGGGACAGATCTATATTAACCGAGATGCTAAGATGATGTTTAAACCAGTCAGCCGATTAATTGCGGAATAACATTTGTAGCATGCGCCAATTTCCTCTGCTTGTTCTGTAAAAAGGGCTTTTAAACAAACTATTCCAAAGGGAATGGGGGGAAAAAACCAATAGAAACTGTGAGCCTCTTAACAGTTCTCTTCCACAGATATGTTACACCATCGGTCTGGCAAAGGAGATCACAGAAGCGAAAAAGGTGAACTTTGACATCATTCTCATTTTATTTCGAATTGCATCAACATGCGAATATTCTGTGCTACACTGTGAAAACCAAAGGGACTGCAGTAGTCCAAAATTGCTACAGACTCCGGCTAAGCTGATGATCAGAACTTGAAACTACTGCTTGTAGCAGACTTGTATTTTCTTATTTGGTTACCTTAGTTGGTATACATTTTTATAATTATTATATATCCTATATTTGGTCGAATTTGATGTTATCCCACCCAGTCTATACCTGTTGTGGAGTTTCGGCTGATGGTTTCTGCCTGTCGTGGTCTTATTTGCCCTGTCAGTAAAAAGGACTGCTCGGAGTTAATCACGTGACGTCTACTTTTAACGCATCACACGTCTGTGTCCAGGACCCGGCGGCTCTGGCGGAGCTGATGAAGACCATGCCCCTGACCAACGATGGCAAGTTCCTGCTGCTCGACCCAGAAAGCGAGGACGACAAGGTTGCGCAAGAGGAAGAGTCGGAGGCCTGACAGGACTGAACCGGATCAGACCAGTTTGGACCAAATCTGTCCGGGTCACAGCAGAAGCAGGAGTGCACGCTCTCGCACAGCCCTGCTCCTACAGGCACTTCTCACATTCAAGTACAGCTTTTCCCCACTCTCCATACAAATTATACATTACTTGTCACTTCAGCCATAGCCAGCCTGTATCTCCAGCTGAATTTCCTGGAATTTTTTCCTCAAAGCTTGAACAGTTGTATTCCTGTTTACACTATCTACATGTGGTTAATTGACCACATCAACAGACTGAATTTTGTGGACAGATCGCATGTAGCCTACAGACCCGACTGCTTGGAGTAGCGGAGAGCCCTCGTGTTCTACTGCACGCTCTGTGTATTGGTACTTCACAAGAAAGTCGCTGAAAATGCCACTGAGTCTTTTCTAGGATTTAAGAGATTTCAGAAGCGTGTTTGTTTGCACTTTCAGAATCCGGAAGGTTTAGACCTGAGGTCTGGTGTGTGTGCGTGTGTGTGTGTGCGTGAGACAGAAGCAGGAAAAATGAGTGGTGTTTACTTAGCATGCTGGATAGTTACACAGAAAAAATAACCCAACATGCGCAATTTTCTACATGCTTACTATTGTACTGTTTAATCAATTATTCCAATAAGTTTTCAAAGGTTTACAAATGATGGAGATGGTACTATACAGTCGAGTTGAAATGCATTTTTGACATTAAGAGGCAGTCTGAGTATATGTGGATCTCAGCTGCTAGGGTGTTAGTTTGTACAGGACGTAAAATAGTCACTGACTCTCCTGTAGTACAGTGTGTCGCCTGCACTGTTTAAAATTTTCTGTGGGTCTCCTGCAGTACTGTATGTGGCCTGTGGGGTGTGAAATGGTGACTGGCTCTCCTGTAGTACCGTGTGCGGCCTGTAGGGTTTTAAATTGTAACTGGCTCTCCTGAAGTACCGTGTGTGGCCTGTAGGATTTTGTAAAAAAAAAAAAAAAAATCACTGTCTTTCCTGTAGTACTGAGAGTGGCCTGTGGGGTTTAAAATCGTCACTGGCTTTCCTGTAGTACTGTGAGTGGCCTGTGGGGTTTAAAATGGCCACTGGCTCTCCTGTAGTACAGTGTGTGGCCTGTAGGGGGTAAAATAGTCACCCAGTGCAGTTTAGCTGCAGTGCTCCCGGTGTGAAAGTGTGGTTGGCATAACAAACTTCAATAACCACAACTGGCAATTCCAAAAATGGGGAGTTTGTGCTTCTCTGTAGTCATCATTTCATCATTGGGCTGAAGCTTGGAAAAGCCCAAGCAGCATCACTCTGATATAATGTTTTTTTTTTCTTTAAAAAAAGCCTTGTGCAGTTCTGTGGCCATCACTCTATGAAGAGAGAGTGCTGACTCAGTAATTTGGTGCACAACCCCATGTAATGAAATTTGACACTCGGAAAAAGCCAATCTGTACAGCACATATCCGGAGCTGCAGGGCCATGCAACAGCGACAAATGACAAAAGGAAAATCAGACCTAGAAAAGGGCCTGCTGTCTGCTCATCCACAGCACACAAAACTAAATGTTATTCACTCGGGTCAGGATATTTTTGTCACGTAATTTGTCTGGTTTAAGGTGCATGCTCTTTGTTTTGAAGGCTCTGTCTCTGAAGGCAGTCTATTGTATACCCTATACCTATGGCTCTGGTCCTGGGGGGCCTTCTGCGGTTCGCTATGAATCAACAGCGGTCTATTTAGGCCCCGGACACAAGGTGCGTAGACTCTTTAGCCTAAACTTAAATGGTGAAGTAAATCTCTTCAGTGGTGAAACGCATTAGAAATTTTGAGACACTGCAGCCCTCCAGGATTGGAGTCTGATATCCCCAATCAAACTGCTTTACTGGCATCGAATGGAGTTTGGGGAGCTGAGAATTAAAATAGTCTTACCTGATTTTTACCTGAATTCCCTCTGGTAGGCACTGTAAATTTTCAGGATTTTAGTGGTACTTAAGTTTGCGTGAAGTCAATAACAAGCAGTGGCAGAGATGGAAATGTCACTCCAAATATGCAGAAGTTGGAGCCATTCTGTGTTTTACAGGAGGAAGTCTATTGCAGTGACTAAAATCCACCAGCAGGGGGCTTCCGCTCGGTGTTTACGTGAAACAGGTCAAACTCCTTGTGTACTTAGGGTACTAACTTACTTGGGGTTCCGACTCTCTTTCAAAAGTCCAAGATGGAGAAACACAGTAAAAGTTATTCCTCCAAAACTTTTGGAAACTGTTGAGAGTCCAACTTTCGTCTCTTACTTGTATTTTTTAATAACTTTTTTTTTTGGGGGGGGGGGGCTGGGGCGTTGTTGGCTAACTTTTGCTATATTGTTACTATTATCCATAGTTGATGCTGCACAGGATTGTGCATGTCCAGTATAATCAATAATCATCGTTAAATGAGCTTTAGGAGGGACGTCTGTACTGTTTACATGTCAAACCAGGATGACATCACTTTGTTTTTTTAACTTGTGCTGCTTGAAAACACCATGTCTCGCTACAAGTAAAAATATGACATTGCAGCAAGTGCTTAATATTCCATCTTTTAATATCTGACAAACTATAACTGTTGCTTTCAATTCACCATGTCCATATTCTGTACAGCTTTGGACACTGTTTGACCTAGCATCTTCTAAAACCATGTAACTTATATCCTTTAAAAGTAAATGACACTTTTTTGTGCTGCTGTTTGTCAGTGTGTGCATTGTAGCTTACTGTTATGCCTCATGATGATTACACGTCTTGATCGAAATGGAAATCTTAATATTATTCAAATAAATTCTTCATTGGGTAATCTCACAGGGAATGCAAATGGGCAAGTCCAGGCATATTGAAATACTCAGTCTATGCAATCCCCCTGCCTCAATGCTTTGGAGCAATAGTGGCATAAACCTAGTAAGAAGGCTCTCTCTCTCTCTCTATATATATATATATATATATATATATATATATAGGAAAAAATATTTCAAAATATAAAAACTAAAAAAAAAACTAAAAAAACACTTTTTTAACTTATGATTGGGACCCCCAGGTCTGGGTGGGGGCCCCTGGGTGAGAAAACATTGAACCTTTGTTTAGAAGTAAGAGGGCCTTGTTCAAGAACTACAAGTCGCATTTCCACAGTAGGGGGCAGGGAAACGGTCGAACGAGTTCGTGGCCAAAGACTAAAAGACCGCTGACCTCGTTTCCTTGTCCACCATCGGTCCCGGTGATGCTCTAAACCCTACCGACATAACGCCTCCTTGACGTTAGATGCCAGCTTTTTTTTCTTCTTCTTTTCATTAATTTACCTATGTTGAGTACAAGCTACTTGTGAAAATAATGAAGAATAAACGAGAATAATAAATGAAAATTCTGAAATATTTTTTGTCTTTAAAGCCTTTTTTATAGTGTTAAATCCTAAAACCATGGGAGGTACTTTCCCTGCATTTTTGTTTTTAGAATTTGGTTTCAGTGTTGGAATAAAAACCATTATTTTACGGTTCTAACGCTCTGTTAAACAGGTAAACAGGTTTATCACAGTATGAGCGGGAACCGTGACTTTCTTTAGGGAATTCCCCGTTTTATTTACGCTGTACAAGGCTGTTATACGCTTCACTCGTTGATGTCCTCGCTCTGCATGTTTTATTTTAATCAAAGATTTTCTCCAACTCTTCTCTCCGTGGGAATCGAGGTTCCTTTGATGTCATCCTCACCTGCTCACATGTTTACAAGGAAATAAGACCAGAGGCAAGTTGTTTCATCTTTTTTTATTTACTGTTAGTGGTTTAATAGTAATATTTCTTTACATAGCTTTTGGGCTATTGCTGGAGATCTTACAATAATTTGTGATTTTTCATATTTTACATGAAAATAGTGTACACACATTTCCCAAATTCTCCCAAATTGTTCCATATTCACTCGACACAACACAAAAATACCGGTCACTCGGCGATCGGTTGGAGCAGTTGGGTGTTGCATTGTGAGGCAGTGGGCCCGCGGCCCTGCTCGAGGTGGCCACGAAGCGGCAGACGTCTCACCTTCCTTCATCTCAGCGCTGCACGCCGTGCACCAACAAAGCAAGGCCTCTCACAGAACCGTGGAACTCACTCGCCGGGTCAAAAGAGCAGGTTAAAAAAAAAAAAAAAGGAGAAGAAGAAGCGAAGAATGGACATAGTGATGAATGGTGTAAGTGCCTCCATTCCTGCTTTTGTGACCAAAGGACCGATCAGGTAGCGTGCAGAGCACCTTAGTTGCGAAATGTATTTGCGGAGCGTGTTTTCCAGCGTTCTTTCATTAAAAGATGATAGGTTTTTGTTATATATTGTACTGTTTATTTCTGCCTCACTTCTGTTATTTCACATTCACAAGAATAGGAAAGGAAATCTCGACAACAGCACAACAAACGGAGCCACTGGGGCTCGATGCATAGGATTACGCCATTGGAATACAGTATGTCAACATGTTTTTACAATCGTAATATGTCATAAGAAAGTGAAAATGAGTAGGCTAACTGCACAGCAGTAAAAGAGTTCTTGTCGAGCACACAGGTACAGCCTTTTCATACATACAGTCGACCACTTTGAAAACGAGAAATCATTTTTAAAGAGTCATTTTTTTCCCAAATACGTTCTAAAAGAAAAGAAAGCACACCGAGTCCGAGACGATTTACGATATTCGGTTTTCTATGTTTGATGCTCACCGACTCGTAGGTTTTGTGAGACATTTCTAAGTAAGCTTGCCACTGCCTTCATCCGAGCCGTTGACAGTAGCTTTCAGAACCCTACTAAGGTCACCTCACAGACATCTAGCACAAAACACACACTTCAAACAGTAGGGAAATCCTAGTGTCCTCACGAGTCCGGCGCGGACACACACATTGGCAAGTGATCACTGCAGCACACTCGTATTATCCGACGGCACATGGTATCACAAGATTGCTAAAACACGGCAGAATCCATATTACTAATAATATAATCATAATTTTTTTCAACAATTACTATACATTATCATTAAGGCACTTTCTGGTTAAAGGAAGGCAAACAAAAGCTTTGCTTTGAGCTCTCAGTACTTGAATTTCAGATACAAGATGGAAGCAAGAGGGGAAAATAAGAAGTGCGCAATCTGGATTTAATTAAGATCAAAAGAATCCCCCGCTGCTCCTATTCTGCACAGAATTGGAATCCATTCTGTCGTGCGTGGCTCGTGCCAGGGAGCCGCCTGCCTGCCGGTAACAACCGGCTTTGTGACCTCAATCTCCAAAATAGGGGAATGAAAATAATTTTAAAAAACTGGTCTAGCGACGCAGAAACTCACACCAGTTATTTACAGCAACGAAAGCTGGTGCTTGTCACTGGAGATTAAAAACCCATAGTGAATTTTGACACATGAACATTTGGATATGAAGATAACAGTAGCAGGCAGGTGACAACCAGTTTCATCAAGAGGACACTAATTAAAACGACGTGTACCGCTAAATAATGAATGCACACTTCTACCTTCAATATCAGCATAATAATATTGCGTATGAACATTCTTAATACGTACCATTTCTAATAAATCAAATGCTATGATTATTCATGCCTCTGCAATTTAGCACTAACGGTGATGTCACAATAAAATATTGCGGGCAACACATATCATGATCGGCTGCAAAATTGTTTATGTGATTCAGCTTGGCAAGTGTTTTATTTCTTTTTTTAAATGCCCAGTAGCCTACTGATAGCTTGCAAAAGCTGTAACAGTTACATTTTGGAAAAAAAGTACTGTTCCATTCATAATCTAGCAATTTATGTGCAGGCATTTTTGTTTAGCAAAGGAATTGTGAATTTCTCACTCACTCTCCCTCTCCTTCTCTTTCTCAATAACTCAACCACTTGCAAAGTTCTGTTTACATAGCTACTAACAGCTATACAGTACCCTGTAACATTTATCTTGTGTCCCAGTCTCAGAGCAAGTTTTAAACGTTAGTGCCTTCTTAGTAAAGTATAAGATTAAAGTTATGCAACACTTTGCCTGCAATAACTGCAAAATAGATACAATCAACTTGAGAACCTAGTGTCCGTATTTACGCCTTTGCGCGGTCCTCAAGTCCACCAAATGTCAAAGCGCAAGAGACAAGGATTTAAAGCAAGGCTCATTATTTTACACTGAAATGCTAAGAGACTGAGAAGCTGGAGAGCTTCAGTAATTTAACACCACACATAGCAGTTTGCACTCGAACTTGGTCTATATATCTTTAACGGAGAACACATTGTGCAATCAACTGAAGTTAAAACAGACCCGCCCTTGCTTTAGCGTTGGTCTACAAAAGGGGAAACATTTCCCAAAGCAAAACCTTGAAATCAGCAATACTAGTGCTGAACGAGACGTTTCACCTTCGGTCACTGTACCGCATGAACCAAGCACACAGCACACACAAAAACGGATCTGATGAAACGCAAGCTTTAAAATGAAAAAAATAAAAAATTGGAACCACTTTTCAGTCACGATCTAATATTCCTGTCACCATTCAATACACGGATTCATTGCACCCACAAAGTCGCTGGAGGACGGGAGTCTGGCTAATTAACCAATGGTCACTGATACGTATACAGGTGACACTGGAAACACTACCATCTTCAGAGACAATGAAATGAAATGGCTATAATTTTTAAAAAGTTATTTTCTGCTTACAAAGCTTTCTCGAAGAAAGACCGTACAATAAAAAATATATAATACTTTTCTGCACAGGAAAAAATTGAACATCTGGATTTTTTCTTCTTTTTTTTAACGAAGCCAGTGATTAATGCAGGGCTTATGTGATAGGGCTGGCAGCGGCGTTACGTGGCACGATTGGTCGGAGCTCGTCACTGCAGAGGAGGAAATCTGGCTCACGAAGGTGTTTCGGAAGCCAACTGCTCACAGTGAGCAATCGGTCTGTCAACGCCGGGAGAGCAGGCACGCGGACTGGCCGTCGCAGCTGGTCAGAGTCGGCGTTTTAGGGCGCACGTATTATTACCCAATCCCCTCTTACCCCCACCGTTTAGAGTTCATTTTGTCTCTGGGTTAAGGGATTTGGCGGACACTCCGTGGCAATCGAAGGCATAATCGAATGTTCAGGAAAACAACCGAACAGCGATTTGTTGTAAGTTTAAAAACAGCCAATGCCCCTGCCCCCCTTCTCCAGGCCTGCTGAAATAATCCCTCCGTCAACACAGCCCCCTCAGTACCGCACCCGATACCTCGCCCCCTCTCCTCCGCGGGGGTTAGAGGTCCGTTACTTTGTTCTCCAACGCTGCGGCGATCTGTTGCAGCCGCAGGGTCAGCTGTTTGCTTTGGGCCGCGGGATCTTCGTCCAGAGAGGTTATGATCTGTGGAAGCACAGGAGAGGACATCAGAGAGAGTACGCACAGTTCAAGAAAAATACACACAAAAAAATACACAAAAAAACACAATGCTTACACATTTGCTTCAAATGTAATTTCACACTACAGATTTTTATAGTCATTTTCCTAAATACAATTCAAATGCGGTTAGCAAATGCAAGTACTTGTTTCTGATAAAGTGTGTGATACATACCCCGTCGTAGTATTTGCTTGCATACTGGTAGAGTTGATGCAGGGCCACCTGTGTATTCAGTTTATCTGTGTGAGACTGAAAAACAGTATGTAATGAAGCCAGGATTATACTCTGGGGTTCATTATATAATGAAGTAGGGATTATACTTTGGGGGTTCAGTATGTAATTAAACATGGATTACACTCTGAAAGATGGAGGAGACTCTTACCCGTGACACCTCAGCAAGATGCGTGTTCATGTCCTGGTCACTGACCGACACCATCTGCCTGATGCCCTTGTAGTAACTATGGAGACAGATGATGTCATCAGGATTTTTGACACAGTTGACATCATCCATGCTCTGTCTATCGATAATTTTACAAAATCACTAGATATGTGTAACTGCGTAAAACCTGTGTAGGAGGGGCGTGGTGAGTTAAGAGACACTGCATCATCGAAGCAATTGAAACAAATCAACAAAGGGCAAATATAAACTTCTGAAATGAGCAGAAAATGCAGACAGGACTTACTCGTCCACCATCTTCTTGTACGTGGAGATCTCCTTTGCATAGAGCAGCTTGTTGCTCGGGGAGTCCTGAGGGGGATGGGAGAGGAGAGAAAATGGACGTTAAGATTCTGTGGACCCCTCTCCTCCCTGGGGCAACACTATAGCCAATCAGGCGCCAGCTTGCGGGGCAGCGGGGTTCGACCCCCCTCTCTCACCCGGCTCAGCTTGTGCTCGGTCTTGGTGCAGGCGTCCATGAAGGTCTGGGCGATGACGGACAGGGAGGCGTCCACCACCTCGGTCACGTGGACGTCGAAGATGAAGTGGGGGTTCTTCAGGATGTTCACCCAGAACCTCAGAGGCAAGCTGCAAGAGACAGGAGAGTCCCATTCACAAACACCACTAAACACTATTTACTATGCATTATACACTGTGCACTATACACTATGCAGTAGACACTATACACAATACATTATCTGCACATTACACAAGGCACTATACACTATGCACTATACACTGTGCACTATACATAGATTGCACTCTTTAGAAACTGCATGGAGGCTATAAGCTACACAACATTATAGTGCGAAAAACAAACATACATGCATGTACACACCATGTCAATGATGAAGGCAGTGACCTAGTGTAAACAGCAATCTTTTGACCTGCACACCTCAGTTTCTAACTCAAATAAGAGCACAATCCTTCTCTATTGAAATGTCGGCTTTGTGGATCAGTCTAAAGACAATAGTCTCCATTACCTTGCAAAACAAACAGGCATGATTGTGCTGTTAATCAACACTCTCTCACCACTCCTACAAATTCAGTTCTATATCTCCCAGCTTTCCTCTGTCAGTCACTAATAACCGTGTACAGAAATAGTCTGACTGCAAGGTTCCAGAGAGCCATCAAGGAAAAGCACATCAGACAATTTGAGAAAGAAAAAAGAAGTGAAAGAACACGCAGGTGTTTCATTAGCAGGTGCAGTAGTTCAGCCGCACCTAGCCCCAGGGATTCGCAAGATTTCCGAGCCCACGACCCACCTAACGAGCAACGATATTTTCAGTGACCCCCCACCCATTATTAAAATAAAGCCTGACACACGATCAAACCATCCATTTCAAGCATCTGCATATGTTAAGTTAAGAACAGCTGCTTGGAGACAGTAACCGAGCAGATTATTTAACACAAACGGTATAATATATGGATGATATAATGTACATCTTTTTTTTTTCTAGCTGTACCCCACAACACACCAGCGAGTCCCGATTTTCAGTTAAAGAATAAAATTGTGGAAAAAGTCTTTTTGTTTTTGTCCGCTACATTAGCCAGTGGTTTTTAATGGAGCGTGCCGTCCGTTTCCCGTTTTGAAGAAGCGGGGTGAAAATATTTTTATGAAACGTTTTTTCCCGCGTGAAAACCTGCGGCCCAGCTGTGGCGGACGGCGTCACCTGTTGGTCTTCCAGATGTGGATGGTCTCCTCGTCCACGTTGTCGTGCTTCAGCGCCTGCTCGTCCAGGAAGTCGAAGAAGTACTTCACCGCGGGCGGCACCACCGCCCCCGAGCACAGAACGCTTCGGAAGAAGTTGTCCACGAACTGCTGCAGCGTGCCCTGAAACGACCACACAACCACAGTGTACACTAAAACACGACCACACAACCACAGTGTACAGTAAAACACGACCACACAACCACAGTGTACACTAAAACACGACCACACAACCACAGTGTACCTTAAAACATGACCACACAACCAGTGTACCCTGAAACACGACCACACAACCACAGTGTACACTAAAACAGCAGCCACACCCAAGGAATGGTGGGGGTCACTGTATCGTACCTACAGCACTGGGGGGTCACCCTCTACACTGTAGGGACCTGACCACCAGGGGGCGCAGTTATGGCATGGTCTATTAGAGCTCAGCCTCCGTTCATAAAGGGTCTCAGAATCAGAGGGCTGATGTAGGATCAGTTCTCTAGTGTCCATATCCAAACCTTATCCATTATAAGCTTAAAGGCAAAGCTGATCCTGGACCAGCACTACTGCTCTGAAATTCTGTGCAAGTGCACACCCAAAGGGGCTCCCATGCATACACGGCCAAGACCAATTTATTTTGTCAGAACATTTTCTACGACCCTAAAATACAGCCAAACATGCTACAAGAATACAGGCTTCAGATGCTTTTAAAATGTCAAAAGAACCGCACGTGCACTACAACTTTCACAGTGTTCAGTATCACTGATGAGAATGTCGATGGAACGTGAGAAATTTAACTTACTTTTTTCCCCAAGTATCCCACAACTCACAAACCACAGTTTGGGAACCGCATGAGAAAAGTTTTAAATCACGGGTGCTTAATCCACAGTCCATAACTTTCATCTTCTTTAAATTACTAATATTCAGAGCCGGGACCGACGGACTGGAAATGATTCGGTTATAGAAGTAATGGGTAACACTTTGCACCAAACTTCTTGAATGGAAAAGACATTCAAGGCTGAATTGCTTATCGGGTATAATGTGTCAGGTCAGTCAGATAAGGGTTCTTCCGTCTTCTCTCTCCAATATTTCTCCAGCGTTTTTTAGACCTGCAATTTTTTTCCCCCTTTAATGTTCAACTGTAAAGTGATAGAATCCAGAAGCCTGTAATAGAATCCTAAGATGGGCAGTCTTATCAGCGCAAGAATGAGTGGATCCTCAGATCTGTAACAAATCATGTTCCATCTTTCTTTGAGCTCCATGGCAACATGATTTACTGGAAAATTTTATCTGCTTCCTAAAGACACACAGCTTAGCTCTGCAAGGGGATTGGCCAGAAAGGAGGAAAGGAAAATGGAATAGTGCATAGAATTGTGTTACGACTTATCCAATAATAAATGAAATTACGCAGCAAATGCACTGTCCATTCTGCATTAGCTTCAAAACAGAACCGCAAAAGCAGGGTTTATGTTTATTTCTGAAACCGAACAAAGCAAACAAATATTGGATTTTGTTTTGTTTTCTTTAAAAAAAGGCTTAAAAGTTGTTACTCATCTCTTAGCTGAAGAGTGCTCATGTATTAGCAGGCCAATTACCTAGCACAATGCATTCATACACCCTTAATGCTTAATACAAAAGCCCAAGTTGTCAAATGGCTTGTTTCCAATTAGATTTTACTCTTCGCATAAGATGGATGTTCTTTTTTTCTTTTCTGGGAAATATTTACATAGCAAAGACACCAGTCTCTGTAGCATCTGGATTTCTGAAGCAATATAAATAAATCAATCGCAGTTAAGCTTGAGACAGGAATAAATACTGTGGCCATTTACACAGGACAACACCTCCAATCGCAAATACACTGGTAATAATAATAACAACAATAACAATAATAATATTTTTAAGTGCCTTTCATCATCTGAAAACACTTAAAACTTAAGGGGGAAACTCACCAATACCTCCTTCATCACTCACCTGACTTCTAAACTTTTTTATTATTAAAATTCTTTGCTGATTTGAATGCCAAAAGCTAACCAGCAGCAGGCCATGTGGTTCTCCAGGGCCAGGTCGGGCCTACTCTAGCGGTGCGTTCTTTACCTTGACGGAGAGCAGCCGGGTCAGGTAAATCTCGGTGATGGCTTTGGTCATGGACTTGTCCTTCATGCTGCCCCTCTTGGACTTGATCTCGTCCAGCTCCTCGGCCGGCCGGACCAGGTGGAACACCTTGTCGTCCTCCAGCAGGGCGTTTCCTGAACGAGGTCAGCGGGAGGTCAGAAGGGGATCGGAGGGAAAGAACCCACAACAGACCTGGGACAAACCTGGGTCAGACCTGGGTGAAATGACTCTTAGCACAGTCTGTCTAAGAACGTAGGATCAGGACTAGCCAAGCATGGAGTTTTCTCCGTAGGAACACGCATTTTAAAATGCGTTTCTTGTAATGCATTGTTCTGATAAGCCACCCTAATTTGTATTTGCAGCAGATCTGGGTGTATGTACATGAAACATGTATATGACATGCTTTAACCTTTCAGGTGGTGCTAGAAAGTGAAACACACTCCTCATGGATCCCTGATCATTTTTTAAACATGAAGTATGCCACTGAACCAAAACGTGCAATCCTCCAGAAGAAGGGTACACTGAATACATGGTGAAGTTTTTTTTTAAATCCGCAAGAATGACACAGTTATCTGAAGGGTTAAATTATTTCTGATGAAGCGTTTGACCTAGAGCTGCTTCCAGCTCTTTCACTGGAGTAAAAGACCCTTGAAGTGTTGAAGGTGTTCGGGCTCGAAGCATTGAGGGACACACTGTAGATTACAGGCGAATGGCCGTTCTGAAAAGGCCTGTTCTGGTAATTATGTATTGTCGTGTTCTAGGATAAGAGGTCCTCACGCTCTTCATGATTGTCCTGGTTTTGGTCGTAGGACTGCTGGGGGTGTAGGACCTTGGACAGGACCAACGTGGCATTGTCTCGAACCTGTAACACACACACACACAGCTTATGGATAACTAATGGAGCTTCCTTATCAGCAGTGAGCTGTATTAGGTATTGGGAGTTTCTCAATAATCTTCCAACTGTCCACCTAGCTCCTCTGTGGTCAGAGCATTCAGATTTACGGCAGACGGGGCTAAAATGCACAATTTGAAATCATTAGACTTTTTAGACGCTGGTAAAACCTCCACTACGCGATTAGCTAATTTGATAACTGTTCCATCTTCTCCCATCCACGGGCTTAAATTCTGTCAACAGACCTAAAAGCCGGCCCCTCTTTCCCGCTCGCTAGGACCGAGCGGGGGTGGGGTAAGTGGGGGGGGGGGAGGGGGGGTGGTTGGGGGGGGGGGGGTGTGTTCGGTCCATACTCACGTTATAATGAGCCAGTGTGTTCATGCGCTTCCACCTGCCCTCTTTCTGGGACGTTAAGTCCAGGTCTGACAGGATCTGCCCTGTGGATCCAGGGCGCCACTCTGTGGAGAGGGCGGGAACAGTCAGTCAAAAACGCGCGGTCGCTTTAGTGTTCGAAAACACACTTTTTATGGAAATGTCAAAGCAGTAAGATTTCAGCAAGAAGTACTGGAACCAACGGTTCAGTTAACACAGTCAACTATACTGACAAATATTCTCAACAACATTTAGATTTATATTCACTATTAACAGTATAGCAACGAGAGCTTGGGGTCAAATCCATTTCAACTTCAGTCAATTCGGGAAATGAACTGAAATTCTATTAATTGATGGAACCTCATAGAACATCAAAGGGAATTTTTCATTTTCTAAACTGAATTTCAATCAAGTCCTAGGTGTGGAAGGTCATGACGAGAATACCAGCAAAACTAATGATAATTTCTCTTCAGCACGCTACAATACAATACAATAGAATACAATAAAGTAGAACTTTGTTTGTCCCCGTGGGCATGACAACTGCAGTCATTCTCGATTCGTCGATTTGCGCTCACCCAGAGTGACGCTGTCCACTTTGGGTCTCTGCGAGTACGACAGGTTCCTGTACACCTGCTCGATGATCTTCTCCTTCACCTGGGAGATGGTGTCACAGTTTAACACCTTCACGGGGGTCACGTCCGGCCCCTCTCCAAGGACCAGCACCTGCAGGGTCTGAGAGGGTACAACCTGTCACCTGGAGCTCTGGGACTGCTCCTAAACACACCTGATACCTGTCACCTCTGGAACTGCTCCTAAACACACCTGTCACCAACGGGACTGCTCCTAAACACACCTGATACCTGTCACCTCCGGGACTGCTCCTAAACACACCTGATACCTGTCACCTCCGGGACTGCTCCTAAACACACCTGTCACCTGTTACTTGGAGTTCCGAGACTGCTTATTGGTCGCCTGTTACCCGGGTTTCCAGAACTGCTTTAACAACCTGTTACCTGGAGAGCCAGACCTGCTTATCAGCTCACCTTTCACCTTCTCAGTCTAAACTGCCAGACCCACTTTGCTCCAGGCTTTCAGTCTTAATAGTACATCTATATCACACATGACAGGCTAACGTGTATATCACATAACACTGCCCCCCCCCCCCAATCCCCAGCTGAGGAAGCCCACGGGACGTGCTAGCGCCGCCAAACCGACGTCCCACACCCCGTGAAACGGGACGCGAGGCGGAGGCGCGGATCAAATTCGGTTCGCAATTCAGGAAACGCGCGAGCCGTGTCCCCGCCGAAGGGCGGCTCTCCCGCGCGGCCCGCGGGAGCATTAATTACGGAGTCGGGAAGCCGTTCCTCATCCAGATGATGACACTCCATCGCAACGGTATTCAATTATTGCGCGCAATCCCATTAGGCCGTCGCTCGGCTGGAGTTACATCATCGTCGGCCCGCGATGGCCGTGTTATCTGCACGGCTGCGCGGTCTATTTCTGGGGCGCTTCTGGAACCTTCCCCCCGAGATAATCTCATCACCTGTCAGACCGGGGTAAGCGTGGCGTCCATCATCCTTCGTTCCCCCCACACCCCACCCCCCGCCCCTGCCGACAATCGGCCCCGCACGTGCCCCGTGAATGCACGGCAAACGAAGAGGGATGGCGACAGGGGGGCCGTCTCTGATGCAGTGCAGGTGCGCGTCCGGGCGCGGCGTCCGAATATCAGGTTACGGTCCGAGCGGCGGGCGCCCGGCCGGCGCGTTCTGGGTGGGCGGGGCCAGCGCTCAAACTCACCAGGACGGAGTACTCCACGTCGTCCCCCAGCAGGCCCGTGTCGTTCAGGGTGTACTTGGCCTTCTTCACCACCGCGTCCACCGGGCCCTTCTCCACCTGGTGCTTTATGGCCTTGAAGAGCCTGTAGAGGGGCTCTCCGGCAGAGTCCTGCAGCACACACGTCGCAGGGCTCTCACTCAGTCAAAACTCAATGGGCTATGTCACGACGGATTGGCACCGTCACAGGGCTCTCACTCACTCGCGACTCAATGGGCTATGTCACGACGGATCGGCACCGTCACAGAGCTCTCTCTCACCGAGGCTCAATAATGTCATGACAGCACGGCCTCAGTCACAGACTGGGTTACATGTTGCAGGAGTTGTGTGGAGATGTTACCTTCAGAAACTGGTAGAGGCAGATGGACATCCAGTTACAGAGCATTCTCTCCACCACCGTCTCTGACCTGGAGGGGTGGAGACAGAGACCAGAACAGCCTGTTAGGGGCGGGGCTTCCACAGATCAGATCAGGTGATTATCAGGCCAGATCAAATCAGGTGAGGTGGGGTCAAGTGGGGTCAGCTGCTTAAGTTCAGGGTTGGGGTTCCCGCTGTGACTGATCTGCGGAGCATGAGTTTGGGGTTCTTGCTGTGACTGACCAATGGTGCATGAGTTTGGGGTTCCTGCTGTGACTGACCTGCGGAGCATGAGTTTGGGGTTCTTGTGTGATGTGATTTTGGGGTTCTTGTGTGACTGACCTGCGTAGCATGAGTTTGGGGTTCCTGCTGTGACTGACCTGCGTAGCATGAGTTTGGGGTTCCTGCTGTGACTGACCAATGGTGCATGAGTTTGGGGTTCCTGCTGTGACTGACCTGCGGAGCATGAGCTTGGGGTTCTTGCTGTGGACGTACTGCTCCATCAGCTCCAGCAGCAGGGTCCTCATGATGTCGGTGTAGTACTCCAGCTTCCCGTGCAGCGCCACCGTCAGCAGGGAGGCGAAGTACACCTTCGCCCGGGCATTAAAGTCGGGGCGCCCCTCCAGGGTGCGGATAAACTGCACACACACACACACACACACACACACGCACAGAAACACACACACACACACACACACACACACACACACACACACACGCACAGAAACACACACACACACGCACACACACGCACATGCACACACACACGCACACACCCACAGAAACACACACACACACACACAGAAACACACAAGCACACACACACACACACACACAGGAACACACACGCACACACACACACACGCACAGAAACACACACGCACACACACACACGCACAGAAACACACACACACACACACACACACACAGGAACACACAGAAACGAGATCTCATTCTGTCGGCCAAAACAACGCAGGCTAAATAAGTACGTGATTGATTGCCTTTATAAGAAAGGTGCATAATTCAAATCTCAAGTTCTTCAAACTTAATTGCTTTTGCTGAGAACATTTTCTTAATTAACCTAAAGACATCTGCACAATGTAAGCACAACCAGACGAGAAATCAAACAGGAGAAGTACGCAGAACAAAGAGCGAGCCAGTGAGTAACTGAGCGACTGTTTGAGTGAGTGTGTCAATGTTTTTAACCTCCAGGTTGCAGTGAAATGCTAAACCACACAGACAGTGACACTCCTGGTCCTGGGCAATAAACATAAAAACTCAAAGCAAAGCTCCTCCTACTGCTGTAAAAAAAAAAATCTAACACACAACAGGAAGAGAGGAAGGACCACGGTGGGCGGGCCGTGTAGAGTGACAGATGGGGGCGGGGCCGGGGGCGGGGCCTACATTGATGAGGAAGGTCTTGCTGTTGAGGAGGTTGGAGAACTGGTTGAGGGCCTGCGTGACGATGGCGCGCCGCGCCTCGGGGATGTCCAGCTTGCCCGTGATCATCACGTCGTTGGCGCCGTCCTTGGAGGGCAGGAAGAAGACCCGGTCCGTGTAGGTCTTGTAGTCCAGGAAGGGGATGCGGGCCTCGCTCAGGTCGCTGGTGTGGTCCTCCATCTCGATCATCAGATCTGAGGAGGTCGGAGGTCAAAGGTCACCGGACAAGTCAGCCACAGCCTTTTTATTGTCTGTGTAATTTACTGTTCATTTTTAGTGGATACCTATTGCTTATTTTAACATTGCATATGTCTTAATGTATTCACTGTGCATTTTGACCATCTGTGTGTTCTGTGAACAATTTAACTGCTAAATTAGAAGTTCAACATGCAGGAACTATAGGTCCTGAGAGGGGATGGAGGCGGAGCTATGGGCAGGGCCTGAATGGGGGGGCGGAGCAGCCAACCTGTGAATTCCTTCTTGCAGCGGTCACGCACACTCTCCTCCAAATTCTCCAGCTGATGCTTCACCTTCTCGTACTCCCTCTCAGCCTGCTGGCTCTTCCTCCTGCACAGAACATACAGGCACGTTTACAGGCAGCACAGAATCCCAACAGGCAGACGGGAGGGGCATGATGGGTAATGTAGTCTTTTACCTGTAGCAGTAGACAGAGACTGCAATGATCAGCAGCATTGGGAAAATGACAGCTGGGATGATGATGGGCAGGGGGGCTTCGTATTTCCTCTCGTAACGGACCGAGCCCACCAACCACTCTCCCTTCCCGAACTGAATCTGAAGACATGAGGCAAACCATAAGAATTAACTTAAACACAAACTTAAGAACAAATAAAATAACTGATGGAATAACGGTTGCAGGGGACAGGCAGACACTGTATCAGAGGTCTCAAAACTGGAGTTCTCACCACGAGGTCCAGCGGCTCGGAGCTCGTGTCTCGTCTTTGTCGCCGGGAGCGGGAAGTGGGCTGCCTGTAGGGCGGGTCCAGAAAGAGCCGGTCGTCCTGGAGGGTGGTGACCAGGCACGGGACGTCCCCCACGAACGCCTGCGCCTCCTTGGCCGTCATCGCCTTGGCGAAACCTCGGCCCTGCGGCGGGAACGGGCCGGTCGTCACGGATACGGTCACAACGGGACAGCAATCGACGGCGAACAAGGCAGTAACACGGTCGGCGGGCACAAATGGTTGCGCAAACAAGAAATAATCAATATGTCAGTGTGTGTTTGTGTCTGGCCCTAGAAAGCAGAACAAATAAAAGGATAAATAAATGCGATTGTTCAGATGTTTGCCGCTCCATTTGGACTGGGCACTTTTTTAAACTGTCATATCCACCCCCCCCCCCCCCCTTCCCAAGTCCTCCATAATAAATCTGCTTCATAAAAAGAGATAAAAAGTCTCTTCGGTCCCTCTGTGTGCAGACAGACGTTTCCTCTAGCCCCTAATTCATTTTCCACGTGTACCCGTGGGAGCCAAATTTTAAATCACCGATTTAAAAGGGTAGCAGTCCCCCACCTCTTTCACCATTTTTTTCTCCAGAAGTTCCACGCGGACCGCTGCGCACTGGTTTCCTGTTTCTGACGCTCCGTTCGCCGGCTCCACAGCTTTCCATGCACGGCACGCTACGCTAATCCCGTTAAATGGGTCACCCCGCTTTAAGCCGGCTGCTTATCGACGAGGCGCGCCGCGTTTGTTTACGCGATCGATAATCTCCCGCGTCGACAGTCAGCGCAGAAACAGCCCGTCAGCAGGAGGACGACGGGCGGGAACATCAAGGCAGACGAGGAGAAGTTCGCGCGAAGATTGCTTCACAGGATCGCTAACGTTAGCGCTGACCGCGAGGAGAAGGGAATTCCACGCTGCCGGGAACGGCGCGCTAGAAGGCGAGGCGAGTTCCGGAATGTTCCGGATACCGCGCTTACCGTGACGGAGATGATGCTGGTCTCGGTGATGACGTTCTTGGTCAGCTTGTTGAAAACGGGATCGGGGTGGTAGTCGAAGGGCTTGAGCTCGGAGCGGGCGTTGTCGAGGAAGACGAAGGTCCTGAAGGACTGGTTCTCGTACGTCTCGTTGATTGTTGGGGACAGGAACTGCAGCACCGTGTCATTTTTGCCCCAACATTCTTGGTCAAACTGTAAGAAAGAGAGAGAGAGAGAGAGAGAGAGATCCTGCAGAATGAATACAGTTCATCAGCCTCTGAGACATACAGCACACATTTCTGGCTATGATCAAATCAAACTAAATCAATGTCTGTTAACAATCAGTCAAGTTCAAGTTAAAAGGCTTCAATTAGTCTCCAGGACAAGGGTTGGGGACCCCAGTAGACCCTGCAGCTCTACAGGACCAGTGTAGGAGGGGGGCTGGTTGACAGTGACGGAGAAGCGGGTGCAACGTTGGGGTGGAAGGTGAACACAAACCTCGGGGGCTGGGCTGGGGATATCGGACTCATCCTCTGCCGAGACCCTCACTCGCATGACAGCCTTCTGGATGAGGTCGAACCCGTTGCCGGTCACGACGATGTTTCTGCCTCCGCTGGAATATCCAAACACCCCACCCCCCCCAAACCATGAGCTTCAGTTTCCTGTCTGTAGCTAATCACTCATTACAAAAACATGTCAGTCAAATCAAAACAGTCTGATTTTCCACCACAGGGAACTGCAGTAACAGAAGCATAAACACTAAATCAACAACAAAGGGAAAAACCGCTACAGTATTCCAACACTAATGTGTTACATACAGATACAGAACAACATAGCAGGTCTGGGCCTAATGGGTATTTAAAATACTTTAACTCATAAACACTCCTGCAGATGCCTGAAAATATTTCAACGAAACATGTTCTTTACCAAAGCTTACAGTCATATGAGAGAACAAAATTTGCAGTGAATATTTATGAGAGTAGATGTTTCTTAAGCTTCGTGAGCCCGAAGAGATTCGCTCGCGTGTGAAACGGTTAAAATGTTTCAAAGTAAATAAGGCAAGATACTGTGAGGTACTGTAGTGTCAAATGTGGCTTAAGACAAAGAGCGTACAATACAGTTCCCATGCTGTCAATTCATGGACCGTAATTAGACTTTGCTCGGTGCAATCAGCAAGGTCATGTGAAGGTCGTGTGAAGGTCATGTGAAGGGCATCGGCCGTGCGTTAGGGACTGACCATATGAAGCTCCCTTTGGGGTAGTGGCTCTCCACTTTGGGGTTCTCCCAGAACTGGAAGGCCCTGGGCACGTCCATGAAGGCATTCTTCCCGTACCAGACCTTGACAGTCAGGGGGTCGGAGGGCACCTTCATCGCCGTGTATTCACCCGTCTTACAGGTGATCTTATCGCCGAAGGTTTCCCTGCGGACCAGGAAGAGGGGAGGGGAGGGGAAAAAAAGAAAAACAGTAAGGTTTATTTATGTTCACAGTGGGGAGGGTGTGGGGGGGAGGTGGGGGCACTGAATCCCACCCAATTCAATTCAATTCAGTTTTATTTGTATAGCGCTTTTCACAGAGACACTGTCACAAAGACACTTTAAATTGGAAATGGGAAAGAAACTTCCTCTACCACTCACATCCTGCCTGACAGGACAATTTGCACCCCCTCAGTTTGACAACCAATTGGCAATTCAGCAACAATTCATAACACTTCAGCATTCACAAACTTCACAATGGTTTAACCTCCCCCCCCCGAAATCCAGGATCTGTCCTTGCCCTGATCTATGGGTCTTAGCACCATACTCACACAGCACAGGCCACGCCCCCTACACTGATGTTATACTTACACAGCACAGGCCACGCCCCCTACACTGATATTATTCTCACATAGTACAGGCCACGCCCCCTACACTGATGCTATACTCACACAGCACAGGCCACGCCCCCTACACTGATATTATACTCACACAGCACAGGCCACGCCCCAGACAGCGATGTTATACTCACACAGCACAGGCCACGCCCCTTACAGCGATGTCATACTCACACAGCACAGGCCACGCCCCCGACAGCGATGTTATACTCACACAGCACAGGCCACGACCCTTACAGCGATGTCATACTCACACAGCACAGGCCACGCCCCCTACAGCGATGTTATACTCACACAGCACAGGCCACGCCCCCCAACAGTGATGCTATCCTCACACAGCACAGGCCACGCCCCCCAACAGTGACGCTATACTCACACAGCACAGGCCACACCCCCCAACAGTGACGCTATACTCACACAGCACAGGCCACGCCCCCCAACAGTGATGCTATACTCACACAGCACAGGCCACACCCCCCAACAGTGATGCTATACTCACACAGCACAGGCCACGGTCCCTACGCTGATGTTGAGGTCCTCCTTGGTGGCGGTGTGCAGGTCCCTCCCCGTTATCGTGATAACCGTCCCGCCCGCTTTGAGGCCTCTCGCCGGCTCGACGGCCATGGGATGGGGGTCCTAAAAGGGGGGGGTTCCAAAAAACAAATACCACTGTTTAAATTTGGCTCCCACAACCCGTGGAGAGAGCAAACAGAACAGTCGTTTCATTAAATATGTCGAGCAAACATTTACGCAGGGCAGCAATCTCCAGATAGACCCCCCCCCCCCGGCAGCAATAAAAGAAGAAACTATAAAGGCTTCTGCTGCTTCGGGGAAGCGGCGGGCCATGCTGAGACCGTGACATTTTGAGGCGAGCCCTTGCTCCTGCTCCGTTTAGAGCCTGCTGAACTGGCATTTATCCGCCGCTGCGACGCGTCTGGAGTGGAAAATTTACCACAGTAGAATTACTCGGAGAGATGAATCAGAAGCCACTCAGAAGTCACAAGTGTTAACAGCACTTAGGGCTTTCGCCCGGAGTAGGCAGCCAGGCCTATTTTTAAAATTTCGCTGGATTTCGGCTCCAGATCTGAAATGGCCAAATGTCAATTTGGGACAGAGGGGATAAGCCAGCGCTCGCCTCTGAAACTCGAGATGCTGTCCGATTGCCAAGCTCACGCAGACATGAGGAGGAAAATTCATACACGGCCTGGGCATCCCGGCCAGCCTAACCCCTCCCTTTCTGGGCAACCCAACGCCCAAATATGTGTTGTCCTGTTGAGGCTGTGGGCCACAGTCAGCACTGGTACAGCCCGGATTCCATAGCAGACTGTGGGGGCCATTCACACACAGGAACAGAACCTCAACAGAGCAGAGACCAGACTGTGGGGCCCACCCACACACAGAAACACAGCCTTAACAGATATCATACTGTTGGGCCCCTCCACACACTGGAACAGAACCTGAACAGACACCAGACCGTGGGGCCCATCCATACACTGGAACAGAACCTCAACAGATACCAGACTGATTCCAGACCGTGGGGCCCATTCATACACTGGAACAGTGACATAACAAATACCAGCCCGTGGGACAAATCCACACAGTATCAGCCACCCAGAAGACCAGCCAGGACTACTTGACTCAAAAACTACGTTTGAAGTTGAAGAGAAGGGGAGAGACGGTACCCTGTATGTGAAGAGGACGGTTGACCTTCCTGTCTTCCCTCCCTCCACCTCCACTTCCACCTCCCCTTCCCGGAGAATCAGGGGGTCGACTGGGCCGATCTCGCACACCACGCTGGAACAGGAAGAGGAGCGGCGGTTATGGGTGGTCATGTGACAGGGGAGCAGGGTCACATGACAGGGGAGCAAAGCTGGATTACCTGGTGGAGACGGAGTATCTGTCCTGCTGGTGGGTGCAAGGAACACCAGCCACACTTATGCGCTTTATGTCTTCCTTTTTGATGCCCAGGTTGGACCCTCGGATGGTGACTGAAATGCCCCCCTTCAGAGGGCCGTAACGGGGAAGAATCTGTAGAGCAGGGTTAGGGAAATGAGCTCACAGCACTGACTAGGACACTGGATGCGCATGGAAACACAGGAGGTTCCAAGGAAGCCTAAGGAGTGCTTGTCTGTACTTACTTTAGCCAATAGGAAAGCTTGTCAGTACGAACTTAAGCCAATAGGAGAGTTTGTCTGTTCTAACGTCACCTAGAAGGACAGCTCATCTGTACTAACTTCATAAATCTATGATGTCACTAACCCCAGCTGTGAGATTCCGTCAAATTATGCGCTCGATCACTTGCTCACTCAGATGCACACACACATGCACGCATACAAGAGCATGCACACACACACACACACACACACACGACTCACGTCTGTGATCTTGGGGCTGGGGCAGTCCTGGTTGTCGTTGCCCAGGCAGAGCTCGCTGTAGACGCAGGACCTGGTCCTGGCGCACCACACGCACTGGTACTGCGGGGTGGCGTTCTTGCACAGGCTGCAGTCCTCCCGGCCCACAGAGCAGTTGTACAGGGTCACTGAGGTCGGTGGGAGGGGCCACATCAGGACACAACAGACAGCGCAGGAAGTTCTGCCCCATAAACTCCACCCCTTTCCACTGCCGCAGTTTCCTGGCTCATTAAATAAGACCCTGCAGGTAACGCTGCCCTCATCTCCTCCGAAATCTAAACTACGGCCTGTTTTTACACTGTCCTGACTGATTCTTTACTGTCGCATCTAAAACCCACTCTACAACCTTTTACGCTTTTCTCACTGTTCACACAATCTCCCCAGCAGGGACAGGCAAAGTGCAATGCATGTATTTTGTTTCAAAATAAAATATCCCTCAAAAATGCAGCAGCGAGTCGCAGTCGAAATGGTGGCAGTCGTTTTGCAGGTGGCACCGAGGTTAACACCATACAAAAAAAAGAGGAGAGAAGCCTGATATTACATGTGAAATACAGACGTGTAAATTAATATTCCAGAACACACAATCATTTGAAAACACTGTCCATCCCTGCACCTCAGTCTGAAGACAGACAGAAGGTAACAAATGGGTCGCTGCCAACCGGTACGATCCGGTTTCAGCCCTACCGTTTAGTGTGCTGTCGATCTTCTTGTCCGTGCCCGCATCCTTCACGTGGAACAGCACGTTCACCGTCGGGGCTTTGCTGTAGGAAAACTGGAGCCCGGAAAAACAACAGCCCCAAAAAAACAACACGCAAATCACACACTGACCGTGTTATAAATGGGGCAGACAGTCTACATTATTAACCAGGCCTATGAGAGCGATCGTCTGCACGCACACACACACACACACACTGCATGTACACCCCCCACACGTACACGCTCTCACTCAAGGGGAATGTATGGCTCCAGCCATAAACCCTAAAAACTGTGTGTTTTAGATTACAGACGGTGACTTTCTGCACAGATTCCCAGAAACGGAATGGCCCACTGCCTTCGGTACCGCTTGGCAGACCTTCAACCGCAGTAAAAAAAAACAAATGGACACATAAAAGGAGAACCTCGGGGAACTGGGGACTGGCAGGGGAATGGCGGTGGCCGGCACCTGGCATGGGATCCGCGATGTTTCTGTGAACTCACAGTGGGAACTCCACAGTCTTCTTGTAAGGAAACTCAAGAAACGACAGTTCTGGCCATGGGGGGGTGCTATAGCACCAAACAGCTTTTTCCCAAAAAGAACCAAAGTAAAGCCCAGATTAGATCCCCCAAAAAAAAAAACCTTTTGTGGAATTTCCAAAACCATACACCCTTTGTGGAAAATGCATGGTCCTGAGTGAGCAATGCTATGGGGACTTTAGTTGCCAGATGGGTGTGGCAAAATGTCACATGACCATTATGATGCCGGCATGGGGGGGAGGGGCCAAGAGCAACAGGAGGCCAGGTTACCCATTTAGACTCAGGCATCTGAAAGGGCCAACCGTTTGCGTCGACCGCCCGGAAACCCTCGATCAGGACCCCCCCCCTGCCCGTGTTCGGACATAACCTCGGCGCCCGCGTCCCGATTGGTTCCTCGGCGTTCGTTTAAACGAGACGGGAAAAGAATTACGGACATAAAATCCCCAGGACGCGGGAGGAGGGGCTGACCTCATATCCGTGGAAGACGAAGCGGGAGTGTCCCTCAGGCGTGGCCGCCTCCTCGGCCTGCTTCATCAGCTCCGTGCCCATCTTAAACTCTCGACCCTGAGGGAGCGGCCGAGCCAAGGCCGGGGGGGGGGGGAGAAACCTTTACGCTGCGGCAACCGTCAAACATTTAATAAAGCGCGGTGATGATTTAACGTAAATCGCTCTGAGATGTTTTACCTTGTACACGTCCAGATTTACTCCCTCGAACCGGATGGGGGTTTTGAACCCGACGGGAATGAGTTCCAGATCCTGACTCTCGAACCGCGGGCACCTCGCTCCCTGGAATGAACCAGCCAGTGAACCACCAATCAACCAGTGAGTCATAATTCTGTTACGCGCCACTTACAAATGCGAGCCTTTTTTTTAGAGGAAATCAAAAATTAACAAATTTATTTTTGCAATTTTCTTAAATTTTCACATATATTTCATATAGACATACTGTATATTGTGTGTGTGTGTGTCTGTGAAGGACAAAAAAGTAAAACGGAAACTAGCCAATAATATGCCCCATATCTCACCTGCTCGTGTTTGATGATGTGAGCGCCCCCTATAGAATTGTCGCTGTCGCTGCAGGTGTGATCCTGAGTGTTCCACTGGCACCCCCAGTCGCTGGTTACACAGGACAAGCACCTACCAACGACATGCAAACGAGGCGTCGTCAAGGATACCGGATATTCACGCCGCCATGACAAAAAAATAAAAAAAACTTCTAACGGCAGAATAAAATCATGACAAAGGGAAAGCAATTCTCAGAATGAATTATGTCTCGGGAACATCTGATGAACATAAACCATTCATCAGGCTTTTCGGGGGGCTCATTAGAAGAAGGGAAAATAAGGCATATGAAAGATGACTTTTCCTTTTGATTAATGAACAGAAAAGGGAAGCAATTTCCTTTTTTCTTGGTTTATAAAAACAGAGGTGCAAGCAGCGTTTAAGTGCACATTTAATTACAGAGCGAGTCACGCGTCTCAGTTTACCGGGACATTTAAACCTTTCCCTCTCATTAGCCGAGATGTTTCCGTCTACTTTTCAGCCTTTTCTGAAGTGATTCTAAGATGGCAGCCAATAAGAATGCCTCTCCTCTCCATCATCCATCTTTGTTCTACCGGGACAGTGATGCAGGGTCATGTGGTCGAGGCAGAGACCTTTGTGGGTGTTCAAGTCCAGGCCTGACAAGGGGCTGTGACTACAACCTCCTGGTGTATCTGTGATGGGGACTCATTACTCATAAACCTCTCTGTTCAAGCCCACTCCATATCACTTCCCGTTTCACAGGACTCTGTCGAATTTTTTACTATGCA
The DNA here is from genome assembly GCF_013347855.1 of Anguilla anguilla. Classification (NCBI taxonomy): domain Eukaryota; kingdom Metazoa; phylum Chordata; class Actinopteri; order Anguilliformes; family Anguillidae; genus Anguilla; species Anguilla anguilla. Next base: position 47,108,202 of record NC_049207.1, on the reverse strand, counting down.
AAACCTTTCCAAAAAAGGAAAAAAGGAAAAGATACAAACAGTGGGGATAAAAAAAAAGCCCTTCACTCACGGGGCGTTCTCCACTTTCTTCATGGCTGCGCTGCAGTTGTAGAATTTGAAGTGTTGGGCTGCGACCTCCACCGTCTCGTTCACCAAGATCTTCACCGGCACCGCCACAAAATCTGGCCTCACGCAGAGAGAAACACGTTAAAACAGGCGGGAAACACCAGGCTCACGGATCCAAACGTGCTACACGTTGGGAAACCTTGGACACGAGCCACACTCATCAGGTTCTCATGGGTATTTTCATTTCTGGGAGACTAATACCCAAAACAGCACTTAAAGTAACAGGAAGCGGTTCAATACTTTGGCTTCCAAACAAAATGGCCGCTCCAGCAAAGCGGCGTTTCAATAATTGCCCAAGAGAACAGGATAATTGCTTCTCGCACCCAACATTTTCATAAACGCACAGCGCTTTTCCCACAGTTAGCGCTTTGCTAAGTGGTTTGCTAAGCAAAAACACTTTCCAGGCATGTCAAGTTCGCGGGTCCGTTAGCGGACGGAGGGGGCCCCACCTTGCTTGTCGGGTGTGGGCGGGATGCGGACGTGGTCAGCGAGCCTGCAGGTGATCTGCGAGCCGTCCATCGAGGCCTCGCACACGAAGGAGCCAAACCGGCACTGCAGCCTGTCCGACTCCCTGATGCTGGGGAACGCAGACACGCCGACCTTTACCTGCAAAAACCACAGGGGAAAGCCCTCAAGCCCATATTATGGAAATCAACTTTGGAGTGTGCCAGACCCCTTGGTCCTCTGATTTTTGAGTGTTTTAGTAATTGAGCGGCGACTGGAAATGAAGTTCCGAGTTCCGCCGGAGAATTGGGGTCAGTTCTAAATAGACGCAATTAATATTCGCGGACTCGGTTCGTTATTCCAGAGACTGGAGCTAATCAGCACACGATTGATTAATTAGCGTGAACCGATGGGCATCGCATCGCTTCGAGATCGCTCGCAGGGAGACAGAAAACTTTCCGTTCTCATTTTTTAAAAGCCGAAATGAGCTGGTAGGCACGCCATGTTGGGCATGTGAGCTCGTGGATTTAGGAAGTGAGGCGGTCTTACTTCCTGAGTCTTCCTGCAGCTGAGATTGGGCGGTTCGAAGGATTCGATCTTAACGCACTCTTGTTTCGGGCTCCACAGCCAGCCGTTCACCTCCTCTGCCCTCCCACACTCCACTTTCCTGGTGCATCTGCAAGCAACGAGGACGTCGTTACCCATGAGCCTCTCCACTCAAGCCCACTATGTTCGTGTCACTTCCTGTCTCATTGGAGCTGAACCTTGCAGCTCCAGAATCCGGTACAAAGCACAGCTGTGTAGAAACAGCTCTGAGAGGCTCTGGCTCACCACAGGAGATAAAGCATTTCGTAGTTTGAACAAGAAAGGGAGAAAAAACTATGACCAGCCGAGCCAAATTTCAGCATGTTGTGTAATTAAATGCTTCACAGCAGGGATCTCAAATTCCAGTCCTGTAGGCCACAATGTGTGCAGGTTTTTGTGATTTCTTTCCAGTCGGCAACTTGTGCCTCAGAAGGAAGGTGTGTGGACACCAGCCAGCCTGTGGCTTAAATTAAGCATGTCAGGGCTGAAATGCACTGATAAACCAGAGACACTGTGGCCCTCCAGGACTGGAGTTAAACCTGCAGACACTGTGACCCTCCAGGACTGGAGTTAAACCATCAGACACTGCCCCCTCCCGGACTGGAGTTAAACCTGCAGACACTGCGGCCCTCCCAGACTGGAGTCAAACCTGCAGACACTGCCCTCTCCAGGACTGGAGTTCAACCTGCAGGCACTGGAGACTTACCTGCCCTCCAGAACACACCAGCCGCAGTACGGGTCCTCCTGGGCCATGCACAGCTGGCAGTCCGTCTTCAGGTGGCACGCCTGAACCGGGACCTTAGAGATCTGAGACAGGTGCGGACATTACACAATCATCACTCCGCATTAAAGACTAACAGACCAACCTTCCCTTCCTCTAATACAGAGAACTCGGAGAACAGCTTCAGTTCAGCTTCAGACTGTATGCCAGGGCAATGCTCATGTGTCTGGGAGGAGCGTCCAAACTATCTTTTAAACTTCTCTGAGAACTTCACATGTGATGTGACGACAAACCAATGAACCATTTATGCATCTAGGAAAATAACTGCAATGAATGAGTGAACAGTTGATGCAAGTTAATGCATGAATATATGAATGAATACCAGAACGCATGCATATCTACTGTAAGTGTATGCACTTGTGCATGCATATATATACACATATATGCATACACCTTTAAAAAGTGGCAACAATGCCAGTGTTGAGTACTCAGTGCTAAGAGCGAAGCCCTACCCGTTTGTCAGTGGCGATGTACAGATGGGTCCGGCTCGTGTCAAAGAAGAGGTTTTTGTTGACCCCGTGTCCCGAGCCGTCCCCAGGCCTCCGGTGGTAGACCTTAGGGGTGCTGGACAGGTGCACCTGGGGGAGGAGAACAGACGCTGTAAACCCACCGCAGATAAACGCGCAGACCACAAAACGAGCATCTCGGGGACAAAGCAATGCGTGACATCACCAATAAGGCACAGAAGGCCCATGTATAATCAATAAGAGTGATGATAACAGACAGTAATTTGTATTGTAGCGAAAATAAATACCACTAGATAAAGATATCTTCTCTTTACACAGATATACCTGTACCATTATCTGAAAAGGAAATCCAAATAAATCCACGGTTTTACAAAGTCTGACTATCAGTGTGGGACTGTAAAGCGCTCCGTGTTTGTAACACCTTACATAAATAAAGATTATTGTTGCCGTAACTACCCCACTGCCGGCATACCTCCTCAAAGCTGTACACCGCACGCCTCCTCTACAAGGACACGCCCCACAACCAGCTCCTCACCCTCCCCACCTTTGCAAAGCTGCACCCCGAATCCCCTCCTCCGCAAGGACGCCGCGATTTCGCCGCCCCGCGCCCTCACCTTGTACACTTCCCCGGTGCTGGTCCCCAGGAAGGCCACGGTGTGCTCGTTCTCCACCGACACGCCCACGGCCGTCAGCACCCCCTTCCCCTTCCGCTCGTACAGGGCGTCGGCCGTCAGGGCGAACTCCTCCGTGCTCGCCAGGGGGGAGGTGAGGAATTCCGCCCCGCACTTGTAGCTGGTCACCAGGTTCTCCTGCCGGGACACGAGAGAGCCAGAAAAAAAAAACACACCCAACTGGGGGGTTGGTTCTTCTCCTCGGACACTTGAAGACACGCCAATGTGAAACTAAGATATTTAACCCCAGGAAACACTTCAAAATGCTCGGCCAAGATCCTCGACTGTTCTCCTACCGATGCTTGAAAAGGGGACATTAACTTCATTAAAAATCCATCCTGATTTCCAAAGATCTGTCCATAATATTCATTCTCATTCCACTAACTAAAAAGTTACCACTTTCCTAAAAAGAGCCGCTGGCTCTATCTAATGAGAAGAGTTTTACACCTGAGGCAAGCATCTGGCGCACAAAGCACTGAACGTTCTTTTAAAAAACACCTGGCTCTTCTCCTTTCTTAAAAAGCACAGAACAAACGGCACCTGTTTCCCTCCCAGTATGTCAGGCTAACAACATAAAAATATCTTTTTCAAAAATATCAAAAACCTGCCTTGCTTCATATCCACAAATGAATACTGTCATTGACGTTTTTAATACAACAACAAAAATAATAAAATAAGAAACAAGTTAGCCGAAGTTAGCTGAAGTTTCGTGAGTTAGCTGGAGCCTTCTAATGGGGTGGAATTTAATGGGGTGGAATGTCCTCGAAAGATGGCGAACCTCAATCAATTTCCGGGTCAGGCAAAGCTCGAAGAGACAAGGACGGATACCATAAGCGATTAGAATCAGCCCCTGGTCTCCCTCGTACATATCCAAACCCAACCCGTTAAGACCCAAAACGTTAGACTGATCCTGGACCAGCACGCGCGGTGATGAGCCTTGTGTCTACGCTTCACGAGTTAAGACGGCCGGTACTCACGCCTTGAACTGAGGCGCAGAAGTTGGTAGTGGTGGAGTAGGGCGAGCGGACGGCGTTCTTCCCGTCGATCAGGCCCTTGTTGGTGTAGCAGGCCCCGATGATCTGCACCAGCCTCTCGTTGATGGCCTTCAGCGGGTACATGCAGAGCGCCGAGCCCCCGTGCTCCTCGTCCGTCCGGAACACGGCGAACAGGACCCTGTCCGAGGGCCGCACGGTCCCGTAGCGGCCCGTGGCGGTCATGTGACCGGCCAGCTCCTCGCCGGGCGACGCCACGTGCGCCGCGCGGACCTTGTTGTAGGCGTTGCCGTGGCCGCAGCTCAGCTGCAGCTCGGTGTAGGAGAAGTAGTGCGGGTCGCTCTCGCACAGGCGCGCCACGAAGGTGAAGTTCCTGCTGTTGCTGGCGCCCATCGTCCGGGAGAACAGGAAGTAGAGGAAGTCGTCGTCCTTGAAGGCGTGCCGGAAGTCGTGCAGGTACTTGAGAAAGAAGGGGTTGGCCTGCACGGTGGACGCCTCCACGATGTTCTCGAACACCACCCACTCGCGGTAGTCCTGCAGGATGCGGGTGCTGATCAGCTTGGCGCTGTCCTGGCTGCCGTAGCCCTTGCCCACCAGGAAGACGGGCAGGTCGTCGCCGTCCTTCTCGAAGGAGGCCATGACGCCCACCACGGACACGGACTCCTCGATGCTGGCCACGTAGGTCTTCTCGCCCTTGGTGTCGCTGTAGTAGACCTGCTCCTCGATGTTGCTGATGTTGAGCAGCGAGCAGAGGCCCTTGAAGAGGCTCCCGCAGACCACCAGCGAGCCGTTGGCCGGGTGCAGCAGCAGCAGCTTGTTGATGTTGTCCATCTGCTTGGCGTCCTTGCAGGTCTGGGGGATGGGCGGGGTGCACTGGTGGCTGTCCCGCCTCGGGCCCGTCTCCGTCCGCCGCTCCAGCCGCAGGGACGAGTCCAGCTGGTAGACGGCGTTGACCGCGCCCAGGTAGACGCGGCCCGTCTGGGGGTCCCGCACCACGTTGTTGATGAGGTTGTCCGTGGGGAAGGCCTGCGTGGCCTCCTGCCCGGAGGCCGAACGCGCCAGGGCCAGGAGGAGCAGCAGGGCGTGGCACCACCTCACCATTTCTGAGGGAGAAAAGGGCAGAAGTGTCCCGTTAGCAGAGTTCAGTGAGAAACGTTTTGTGTGGGTCACAAAACGAATCAAATCCAACCGCTGAAAACTCACAGGACTCAGAGAGATCAGCTGGTGTTATTTTCTCTTGCGTGTGTGCGTGTGACACACACACACAAACAACTTTAACACTTTGTATTAGGAACTGCACTATTGTCTGTTCCATATCCTCTGCCTATTTAGTCTGAGTCTCATTATAGCATCTCTCTGGAGACCCCCCCCCCTCCAAATCTCTGTTTTAATCCCCCCCCCACCCCCATCACGCCGGTTAGCAGTGAGGGAGGTACAACTCCTAAATTTGCCCGCTGGGCCTGGTTAATTTCAGTTCAGGCTCTCATTTGCATACGAGTGTCCGTATTCCTCCCTACCCACAGCCATCCGTTTCTCCAGCATCCAGCTCCTTGGCTCTCCTGCTGAATTCAGGCCCTCAAACGCTCCTCTCTCTGTTACCCAATCCCTGCAGCTCCCCATAGCATGGCTCACGAGTCACAGGGCACCCACTTTACCATTGATTTTGATTCTCTTTTTTTTTTTTTAAGTGCTCTTGGTAATTCTGAGTAAAAGAGGAAGTCCCTCTCCCTTCCTCCCTCCCTCCCTCTGGCTCTTCCTCTCACCAGTAGTTACAATGCAATACCAGAAAAATCCTCTCATAGGTTTTATTTACATTGCCATTTTACGACATTTCTTTTTTTATGGTTTGACACCATTTTCTTCTGATCGTATTGTTGTTGTTTTTTTAAAGTGCCATATTGTTCAACCACTTTGAGTCAGTTGATCAGGCCTTATGTGAACAACACATTTTACTATTACAGTTATTACTTTCTACTAAAATAAAAACTGCTTTACAGATTTCTCAGGAACAGTGGGGTTGTGGGTCGCTGCATTTACTAAGGTGTGAAAAAAAACAATTTGAAAAGAAAAAAATCTCAACAAGAGAGAGAGCTTTGCTGACTCGTATCCTCCATTTTAACACCTTTAATTGGCTGCATTTGGGGCACCGGGCTTCAAAGGGTGTCGTGCAGCAAGGGGGGGCACAGGAAGGCCCCCCCGACCACCAGCATAACACCCCCACTCCCCCCCTCGTCTTCATCAACGGGCCACACTTGCTTCGGTGCATAAATAAATGCCGCTAATTTTAGTTGCTGTGTTAATGAAGCCTCTAATGACTCCAAACAAACAATCATGAAAGAGAGCGAGAGAGAGAGAAAAAGACAGAAAGAGAGACAGCAACAGAGAAAGAGAGGGCGACAGAGAGACAGATGTTACAAATGATCTATCACCTCGTTACAAAAGCCAGCAATGCCAAAACTGAGCAAAGGAAAGCGTCCTCTCACACAGCTGGTCCTGAAACTCAGTTCACCAACCCCCCCCCCCCCCCATAACACCTCAAAGCCTCAGGACATCGCCACCATAAATTCAATTAGAGTCAATCAGCATAAACAGCACTAAAAAATCTGCATCGCCAATTGGGCCACACAAACACAAGCGCAAGGCAAAATGCGATGCCGTAAAAAGACCTGACAAAAAACCAAGAACTGCTTTGAGGAAGTACAGACTCAGCGAGCCACAGCTTGGCCATCGAAAAGAAAAAAGCCGACATTGGCAACATGGCATTCCAAGGAAGAAGGGCCGTACAAACACTGCCATCTCAACAAAGTTGAGACAGAGCCGCCTTTTTTTTCAAAACAGTAATGTGGAAAATACATTGAAATTAGAAATAAGCATTTCCCTAAAATAGACTTGACCAGATGACATAAATTTAAAAAAATGCCTACCAGTCATCCAAAGAGAGGAAGTGCTCTGAACTGGGGGTGAACTGGGGGGGGGCACTGTCTTACGCACAGGGAGTGACAAGAATCACATGCCCACTAAAAATATGCATAAAATGTATTGTTTTAGTTTTAAAAATGTTTCAGTTCTAATAACTTTACGATGCATTAAATGATTACATTTGTTATTATCATCAGCATCATCATCATCGCCTTTAGTACTGTTTTAAAATTATTTTAAAATATACTTTATTTATTATCATTTTCCATTATTATTTCTAAAACCACTATCAGAAAAAAGTTGTTGCTTTCATGTGCTGTTACTGTTTATTCATTTCTAGGCTTTGACACTTTTGTACTGTTCAGTGCTAGATCCACGGCCTTGTTTTATATAATGCGGCATGCTTTGGCAATACAAATGAAGTGTTTTGTCGTGCCCGTAAAGCAAACTGAAGTTGAACTAAATCGGGAGAAACAGAAAGAGAAAGAGAGAGAGAGAGAGAGAGAGAGAGAGAGAAACAGAGACAGAGAGAGAGAGAGAGAGACACATGGCACAGTCCCCAGAAGGTAGCATGCTTGCCGATATCAGCGCTCCCCAAACTTTCCAGACACCCGCCACGCCGAACCCGTCCCCGTTACCCCACCCCTAATTAAAGCGCGGCTGGACGCCGCTGGGACGCCGCTGGGACGCGCGGGGCGATCTTACCTCACGGACGAGAGCCGAGGGTCCCATTAGCGGCGCGGCTAGTTAGCAGGCGTTCGGGACGAGCAGGAGTGGAATTAATTTGGGTTTTTTTTTTGTTTTTGCGGAGCTGCTCTTTGTTCAGGGAGCGCTGTGAGGAGGCTGGACTCAGAGAGACTCCTGCACGCACCTGCAAAAGGCCCGAAATGCAGGGCGTGTCCCCTCTCATTGTCTTTCTCGCTGGCTGTTATTGGCCAGGCCCCAAGGTGAGGGTTAGTTCCATCCCCCATCCTACTCCCCTCCCGATTCTCCCCACCCACCCCTCTGTGAAAGCACGGGCATGCCCGTACAGGCAGGGCCCGGCGTGCCAAGGAAGCCCATGTGGGTGCATGAGGCACCGGGAACACACGCAGTCAAACACGCACGCGCATTTACACACGCGTGTGCCTTCAGAGACTCAAACGCTGTCACAAAAATGCATGTCTATGCTCACACACTCACACAAAAGCTTGCACATATATGCACATGCACGCTCACACACACACACACTTCCACAAACATGCACACTCACCTACACATGCATACGCACTCACGCACGCATGTATGTGTGCATACGCACACACACACAAACTCAGACATACACGTTCATTCACAGAAACAAAAACTTAGTCACAAACATGAGCTCAAAGACAACTTCCCATTTATAATATCGCAGCTTCCAAAACAACTGATCAGTTCCTCAGAATTCTGACTTAAAGGGTAGAAGCACAGCCTTCCTCACCCTGCCCCACCCTGGACTGCCCCCCCCCCCCACCCCACCACCACCCCGCCCTGTCATGCCCAATTACACATGGGCCACAAACCCACGGGATTGAGACGACGGGGTAGGTCTCCAGTCTTCTTTGCTGGGACTGGGACAGAAACTACTGTTTGTGCTTCCTCGCCACAAAGGCATATCGCATCACCACGGGAGCACCCCCCCCCCCTCCCCCAACAGTAACAAAGCCTGAAATAACACCCCCCCACCGCAGGAGGAAGTGTGCGGTTCAGCGGGAGCCTGACAGAGGCACAGGACTGTGAGTCACAGACCCTGGCAGGAAGAGGAGCTGTATCTGAGCAACGGGCACGGCTAAATATAACACAACGCGCCGAGCTCGCTCGCGCGCGCACGCAGGCCTCACTTAGCGTTCCCGCTAGGCCTACGGCCGCTCTGCCCCGAGCACGAATGCGGTGTGGTGTGGGCGCGGCCCACGACCGAAACGGGTGCGGTTCGCACGTTGTCCACCCCCCCCCCCCCCCGGCAAAACGATCCGCGGCGCCAGTTGGGAGCGAACGCGTTAGCATTAGCGCTAGCAACTGCAATGGTGAGTGCTCTTTGTACAAACGGAGGCCCGGCGCTCCTATCTGGCGTAAATTGCTGCTCTTAATTGCTAAATAACGAGCACCAAAATAGGCTGCGAGCACATTCTGCCCCCCCTCCCCAGCTGCCCCCGCCACCCCACTCCGCTCAGACACGTAGAGGGAATGGCTCAAAAACACTGGGGTGTGCGTTTCCACACGGTGTGTTCCTATTGAATGAAAATGACATGGGGGGGATGGGGGGGGGGGGCGGGGGTTCATCACTGAGATGAAAGATGAGAGTCACAGAACGCAGCACACCTCCCCCACCCCACCCCCAGAACCCCGACCCACCTGAGCAATTCACTTTAGAACTGCTTAGGAAAGCTCGCCCGGCTGACGGCGATCCAATTTCCGTATGAACAATTACCTCTGCCGTCAGGAGTGGCACTTCATTTATTTCAATTCGGCCGGCTCCGCGGCCCGCCGAGCCGCTCGCCGCGCCCGCCCGTCCCCACGGTTACGCCCGCGGTGTTGGGAGGACGCTCGGGGGGGCGGGCCGGCGGGCGACCGACCGGAGGGCTGCGGTGATGGCGACCCCGAGCGGCTGGGCGGCGGCAAGGTCGGCGCGACGGAGCGCTTCATCTCTGTCCGCGGCTAGCTCTTCCCCTGTCCGCTACGCGCGGCCTGGGCGGAGGCGGCGATAGCACGGTGATGACATCACCGTACTGGTAGGAAACAATAAACAGCTTCACCAATCACAGACTGCGATGGTAACACGGTTATTGTACAACGCCAACAGCGATTGGCGGAAACTAGTCCTTGATCATACCGCCAGGAAGTATAGCAACAAAGTATCCACCAATCATCACTGCTGTTGTTCTATTGGTTTTGACCAATGTACTCACTGATTGGTGGACTTCCTCCTCTGTTTCCCACCAGTAAGTTGAAATCACAGCTCTCTTTTTCCCCTTGTTGACCCATCCCAGCCCTGATCGCACCTGTCGCAGGAAACCGTGGGAAGTTCATTTTCACTAGTTTGACGGACCTGTAAATAGCACTCCCACCGCAGAGCCACTCAAGCTCTTACCAGAGGTTAGCGGGTTAGCGTAACGCCAGCAGGCACTGTGCTAACGACGCCTCGCATATTCAGCTGGGGAAAAAAAGAACTGCAATGAAATAACTCATTTTAAAGAGGGTTCTCTTCACAGAGAAAACAAGACCTTTTAAGTATTCTGGCCAAACGACAGAGAATATGAATCAGTCCAGACTTTCTTTTTTGGGGTGGGGGGGGGGGGAGGGGCTGGAAAGGCCGAGCGGATGAAAGAGGTTTCACAAATTCCCCCTCCTGATTAATGCTTTCATTAGTAAACAAAGGCGCACTGTTCACGCCATTAAGAATTCACAGGAAGTAGAAAAAAATAAATCTATTACACACCTTATTGGTCATAATGAATAAACTTCAGAGTTGTTCACGCCGATGAGCCGTGAAGGCATTTGCCACGCGGTTAGGTCCCGCCCGGGTTTCAAGGGGATACAGACACGTTTATTGAAAAAAAGGACCCCCCCCCCCCCCCCCCCCCCCCCCCACCCCCCCCCACCCCGCCTCTCTCCCCCCCCCCCTCAGGGAACAGAGGTCGTGACCTTACGGCTGCCACACGACACACGAGCGCGATAAAAACCCGCCGCTGCTTTTCCAGCCGGCTCGTAGCCGTCCGCGCGGGTTCGCGTAGCCCCGTCTTTTTGTCGGACTTCCCCCGTGAGGGCGGTGATTGCGCTCGCCCGCAGAGCGGCGCGTTTCGCGAGTCTCGGCGCCGCGGCGCGAGGAGGAGGGCCCGTTTTCAGAGGGGCGGAAGCTGAAAAGCCGGCTTTGTCCGGACTTGCGAAAGCGGGCCCGGAGGTCAGCGCCGTGTTTGTTCACGAAGGTCGCGCAAAAAAAAATCTTCGCGCTTGGGATGACTCGCCCCGTCACGCGCTTCCTGACGAGCGGCGGCGATGACACACGACGCCTGAACGCGGCGCTGCGTGTGCGTCGGCGTGCCGGTCTCTCAGTAACCCGCTCCGAAGGCCACGGTCAGCTGATTCGACACGCATCGCGCGCACCTGGAGCCGTCGTTTCTTTTCTTTTTTTTTTTTTTTTTTTTTTTACTGACAGCGCGAATGACGCGGTTCAAAGCGGCCGCTGGATCAATCCGGAGTTTCGCGCGAAGGGGCCGACTCGCGAACAGGAAGTGCGTCTGGCCAGGAACCTCTCAGTCAGACGACGTCCCTCCGGTCCGCCGAGCCAGGACGTCTGACTCAGCTTCCAAAGAAACCGCAGACACGGAACTCGTAGCTATCCATCCATCTATTTATTACCCCGCTGCCGCCATCGTGTCAGGTCTTGGCAGCCGAAAGTGAGAGATGTGGAAAATGTATTTGAATGCCTGTCAGTGTTTCGGGGTTCTTAATAGTCCACGGCTGCCCATAACCCAAATCGCCCTTTAATTTATTTATTTATTTATTTATTTAAAGTAGCTGGTGCAGTCAGAGGAGGATGCTACCAAGCTAAATCCAGGGCTGGTTTCCACGGCAGCAGAAGCCATAGCTACCTTCCTATATCCTCTGCAAGAGGTCCCCAAACGCCCTGCAGGCCTAAGCTGGACAGGGCCCCGTCTAATCACTGAGCAAACGCCATTACGTGGACCCCCTGAGAGCTGGACAGGGCGTGTGCAGACGCGTTAATCCTCCCTGCCTCTGGTCTCTCTGAAGAGCCCTCGAAGAGAACCGACCGGCCCCAAGCACCCAAGCTGAACTGAGGCCTGCTGTTCAGGGGGTCTCAGTCTCTCTCTCTGTTTCTCAATGTCCGTCTCTCTCTCTCTCCTTCTCTCGGTCTCGCTCTCTCTCTCTCTCTCCTTCTCTCAGTCTGTCTCTCGCTCTGTTTCTCAATGTCCGTCTCTCTCTCTCTCCTTCTCTCTGTCTGTCTCGCTCTCTGTTTCTCAATGTCTGTCTCTCTCTCTCTCTCTCCTTCTCTCAGTCTGTCTCTCTCTGTTTCTCAATGTCTGTCTCTCTCTCTGTTTCTCTGTGTCTGTCTCTCTCTCTCTCTCCTTCTCTCAGTCTGTCTCTCTCTCTGTTTCTCAATGTCTGTCTCTCTCTCTCTCTCCTTCTCTCAGTCTGTCTCTCTCTCTGTTTCTATGTGTCTGTCTCTCTGTTTATATGTGTCTGTGTCTGTCTCTCTCTCTGTCACTCTCTATGATGGGGAAACAGGGGGTGAGGTCAGTCAAAAAAAAGAAAAATAAAGAAAATTGTGAATATGACTTATTTATTCTGTTCCTTTTTGATGTATTTGTTTTGATACTGTATGTACTGATGTTTTTGTACGTTTTTTAAAACCTTTATTCAAGTGTAATGAATTGACAATGATGTTCTAATAACGAGGCATCAAAGCCAAAGTCTCTCTCTTTCTCTATCTCTGTCTCTCTCTCCCTCCCTCCCTCTCTCCATCTCTCTTTCTCTCTCTCCCCCCCCTCTCCCAACCCTCCAACACAACAGTTTTGCTAGTTCAGCAAACACAGAAAAGAGTCTGTCAAACTATCTTTGGGAGGAAAAAGTAACACTTGAATTTATTTGTAAGAAATAGTTAAGAACACACGACTTTGGGTTAAGTCCAGTACCTCCCCCCCCGACCCCCCCCCCCCCTTCCCCCCAACCCACCCAAACTCCCACACTCTCTCTGTCTCGCTGTCCCTCTCTCCTCTCGATGAGGATAAAAACTGAAAGAAAAGCCAGTGAATTTAATGAAGCCCTGCTGGACATATAAGGAGAGGTCAGGGCCCCTCGGTAATTTTGGGATGAAATCAGGAAGTATGGCACTGGATTCCAGCCTCAGCCTCTCACTGGCACAGGCTAGCTCGCCAAGAGAGGGGCAGGGGGCGTGGTCTGGGGGTACGGGGCTAGCCAAACCACTAAGACCAGGGTGACCTTCTCAAGGTCAAAAATCAAGGTCAAGTGAAAGGTAAGCCGCTGAATGTAATCGTCCGATATTCAGCATTTCTGAGTGATCCTCAGAAGATGGAACCGAAATGGCGGATAGACTTCCATCTTTTGATACGCATTAAAAAGGCTGTTTAAGTGCGCTGTAATGCCTTTTGTGCGTCTGAGTGAAGTATTCACTGACCAGTGAACCACGCTCGTCAGTTTTTATTTTTTTATTCGTACAGCGCTTTCTACAGAAAACTGTCACAAAGACGCTTTACAGAGCAACAAAGAAAGGGCAAGTAACACAGCAAAAAGAGCAAACGCCAGGCCTGAACCCCCAAACGGCAAGCACACAAGGTAATTTGTTTCTAAGTGAATTCTCTCCTTATTTCTCGTGTATTTGTTTTTATGACTTTCCTGGGATTCTCATTCTGCTACTGTTATTAAATGCTTCCATGTTTAATCAGATGCATATACGCACATTAGTCCGCTTATCAGAATGGCGGGAAGCTAGTAAGAATCCTAGTTCCTCTTTGCGGAAATAACTGGGACACACGTTCTGCCCAGCCAGCAGGAGTCCGGCAGGTGGGGAAGATGTGTTCTGTGATTCTAAACTTCACCCCCCCTCCCCCCTCCCCCTCCCACAGCGCGGTGTGCCATCGCTACTAATGAGCCAAATTAAAGTTTTTTTTCCTCCCGCCTCTCTTCGATTCCCCGCGCTGTCCTCTCGCGCGGCACGCCGCTCCTTCGCTGACGGGGAGCGCTTGGCCTTTAATTACGGTTCCTCGCTCCGGCGGCCGCCGTCTGGGGCCGCGCCGCCGCGCCACGCCACGCCGCCGCGCAGCTGGAGAGCGGCGGGCGGAGACGGCGGGTTAATTAAGCCGGCGACGCGGGGGGGGGGTGACCGGCGCGTGTCGGTCGACCGGCTAGCGGAGAGCCCCGGCGGGTGGACACGGGGCGAGCGCTCGCCTGTCCCGAGCGGGGGAGGGCCGACCTGCGGGGAGGAACCCACCCCTCCCCCCCAAAAAAAAAAAAAAACCCCGCCCGGGTACCTCACACCTCCTGATGGGAGCGAACTTTGAAGGACCCCTCAAACATCTGGAGACAATTCTCTACTGGAAATAACTTCATGCCCGCCGCCCGCCAACCTTGGCTACGTTATTATAAACTCCTGCCAGCACGTACAGACCCTCAGGGCTACGCTCCCTGCAAAGCAGACTGAGGTATCATTGAAACGATAAGAGCACGTACGACACCTGAAGCTGCACCCACAATGCACTTGGGGACCCGCATCACTGGCCCCCCCAGTGCTCCCAGTTCAGACCCTGTGAGGTATGAATCCCAGCCCTTTTACAGACTGGCAAGGCCTCTCTTAAACAGGCACTTTGGCAACAGCCCCTCCCTGAGAAATGCAAACCGGCTGGATCCGGCTGAAAGGGAGCGATAGCGGCGGCGGCGCCCGGAGGAGGCATCGCCGCGGATACAATCTGTCCCATTCTTCAGGTGGCCGTGCCTTTCTGTCGAGCGCGCTCGCTGACAGTCTGTCAGGGTGCTCAGCCCGGGCTGGCGGCGCGTCAAAGCGTCGCTTTTGTTAGCCGCCGTTTATTAGCGTCTCTGGCCCCCGTCCGGCGGCCGAGGGCCGGATGGCGGCTCGGCCCGCCTGCCAGTCACTGTCTCTCTCCCCGCTCCTTATCTCTCTGGCCTTCTGCTGATAATTACCTCCCCCCCCCCCCCACCCCCCACCGCACACACACAAACACACACCGCACCCGCCCACCGCGGTATCAGGCTAAATCCGGAGGTCAGGTCCCGTCCCGTTTCCCCCTGGCTGACTCAAATCCACGAGCGCCTCTCGCATCCTGTCCCGCTCTGCTCTGTTCACGGGCCCAAATACGCGAGCGCGAGCGTCCGGTTCTAACTCCCGTAAGCGGGTTCAGCTCGGCGATTGGACCGGGCTCTCCTCTGTCTGCGGTTCAGCTCGGCGATTGGACCGGGCTCTCCTCTGTCTGCGGTTCAGCTCCGCGATTGGACCGGGCTCTCCTCTGTCTGCGGTTCAGCTCGGCGATTGGACCGGGCTCTCCTCTGTCTGCGGTTCAGCTCCGCGATTGGACCGGGTTCAGCGCCGTGATTGGACCGGGCTCTCCTCTGTCTGCGGTTCAGCGCCGTGATTGGACCGGGCTCTCCTCTGTCTGCGGTTCAGCGCCGTGATTGGACCGGGCTCTCCTCTGTCTGCGGTTCAGCGCCGTGATTGGACCGGGCTCTCCTCTGTCTGCGGTCCAGCTGGGTCCGGCCGCCGCCTGCGCTCGTACGGGAAGCCGAGCAGCACAGGCACACAAAAGGGGCCCGTCCTCGGACACAGACGCACCAATGAGAAGGAGAGGAGAGGCTCTCCGTCTGCCAGGAGGCACCGTTCTCAATTAGCCCTCCTCCCGCGTCGCTCTGCGGAGAGCCTCCCGAAAAATATCGCACCTTTTACGAGACGAAAAATGGACAAAGGGGACTGCGACAGACCCATTTATTCAGGTTATTTGCTTTTTTCCGCGTTGGCGCCGAGAGGATTTTTAATAGCCACGCCGAGCAGGAAGCCATTTCATCACCGATCGCTTCCACTCCTCCTGAGCAAGACTGATTATCACGAGAAACACTTCCCATAATACCGTCACTGAGGGAAAAGTTGGATACAGCAATCCGCTTATCATATTTGTTTGCCCATAAATAATTACTATTAAATTCCATAGGGGAAGCCCTGGACTCTTAATACTCCAGACAACAAAAGAATGGCACTGAGGCCTGCAAATTAAACCGGCTTTTAATTGTATCCGGTCGTTAATTCTGCCTCTGCCTGAATGCACTTTATATGAGGGCGGCTGTAGTTTTTCCATGCGTGATCTTTCCACAGTCTGGCCTCGAAAGCGAAAAGTCAAGACAACCAGAGAGATCAAATCCACATGAAAGCACAGTAAATCAGAAATGAAATACGCAATCCCACTAGAGAGAGGGGGAGAGGAAAGAGGGGAGGAAAGAGAGAGAGAGAGAAAGGCAGAGAGGGAGACAGAGAGAAAGAGAGATGGAAAGAGAAGAGAGAAGAGAGGAGAGAAAGAAGGAGGAGAGAGAGCAATAGATTGAGAGAGATAGAGGGAGAGGGCGAGAGAGAGGGAGTGTGAGAGAGATAGAGAGAGGGAAAGAGAGAGAAAGAGAGAAAGAGGGAGAGAGAGAGAGGTGGAGCTGGCCAGAGATGTAAACAACGCAGCCTTTGTTTCTCACCGGAGAGACTGTTCTGGACCGCAATGGAGGGCGATAAGCCCCTCCCCATTCCGCAACAGATTACAGGATTTACTCCCAGGATCCTTCTTAGGAACAACCAATTAGGCTCCTGAATAAAATCCCGTCTCTCTCTCTGTCTCTCTCTCTCTCAAAAGCCACGTTATCGACGTGGTGTGGGAAGTCTCCCAAACGTTCACAACGCGACGTGAGAAAGCTCCACTGGGGTCAGTTAGCGGTTACCGTGGGAGCCTAGCCCTAACGGAACAAAAAATACGAAACGAAAGTAAATAAGAGCTTAGGCGATCAATTGAAATTAACCACGTTTCCGCTGCATCTAAAGAAATCTAAAAGACTCTTACTATTAAGCAAATAAATGATCCACTCCAGGCTAGTGCCGAGATGTAAATCGATAGTTTTCCAGGTGATAGCTTTCCTAATTGGTTTCATTAAAAATGCATCCATAGTGCATCATTTTAATCACTGGTGTTGTAGTTTAATTGGATGTGTCCGTTGGCCTGGAGGCCAACATGCACCTGATTAAGGGCTAATCAAAGCCACTTAAAGCAGCCGTGCCAAAGGCCGCTACTTAGCTTCTCCCCGCTTATTTGGAGACAGGAAAGTATATTTGGGGGCGGGGGAGGAGAGGGGCGTCAGAGTCATCCAGGGAGAGGAACATACTACCAACCGAGGAAGAGACTATTAGAACTGAAAACCACACCGGAGAACTTCATATCTGCAGGAGATCCGAAAGTGTTCTGTGTGGTTGCTTTGGTAACCAGCCGTGGCTGAGAAGTCTGCCTGCTGGAAAAAGTGCTGTCACGAAGAAGAAGCTGTTTTCACAGCAAGCCCAGCGGTTTTAATTAAGCCTAATTAATGTTTGGCTCTAAGTAAGTGAATCTTGAATGTTCGGTCTTCGCATTATGACAATAATGGGTAGAATCCCATCATTTACCGAGCTCACTCGCTCACCCTAACGTTTTATCTGGCAGGAGCGTGTAGAGAAGACAGAATCTAATCCATTCAGTCAACTAAATCACCTGCGTCTGTATTCGGAGGGTTATCTGTTCATGTTAAGTTGTTATTTTGTTTAATAAATACATCTATCAATATGCCACAAAATCCTACATCAACATGCACATTTTATTATGAACATTTCACGTTACATATTTGTCACAATCTTATCTTCCGACTATCACAATGCAGCTTTGGGAAGAAAAAAAAAACATACAACGCATCACACCTTGGTGTAGGCTTGTACATGTTATTTTTGTTGTGCAATCTAGTCTATATAACTACATCTTAATACGAATGGCTGAGATTTGCCTTGAGAAGATAGATTTTGTGCAATTAATCATATGCAGCTGATCAAGAACACTTGTAGCTGGAATCTATCACAAGTCCATGACATCATAGCCTGCAGAAGAGGGAGTGGATGTAATGTGGTATAACAGAGCAGTTCTACCGCAAACCGTTTCTATGCGCAACAGCAAAACAGCCAATGTCTGCCTGACAAGCAACAGATTTGCTGGACCACCAACTGGTGACGTGAACACGCCCACTGTCAATCAACTGTGCGGTCTCGGCAACGGGAACCTTCCGACTCACGACCAAGGCCGCACGACCAGCGGATGCAGCTTTTCCCCTCTTCTGTTTAAAAATACACAAACGCGGAATTCTCCACACGAATGTTTCCACATTCTCATCAATGCATTTAATTACAGCTTCTCTGTCAAAAAAGCAGGACAACCGCACTCCGCGCTGCGTGACTTAACATCAGGTTAGTCGCACTAGAATGCACAAACCCATCAAAACAGGCAACACCTGTTGTCTCTCAAACCAAAACAACTTTGCCGCTGCGCCCGCGCATTGCTTCAGCGTCGCGGACCTGGCTGACAGCGACGTCGAGTCGCGCGACTGTTTAAGGTTACGAAAAACCCCGCTCTCACGCGTTACAAATCTGCAACAATGGGACCGCGCGGAGACGGAGCGTAAGAACTCATCAGGCATCTCACCCGGAAGGCTCTCCGTTGAACCCGCTGGAACCGCCGCCGGAGTTCTTCCCGGAGAGACTCCAGCCGGGCCCTCCGCCGACAGACAGTCGCTTCTGACTCGAGCTCTTCTTCCGCACCAAAGCGGCAATTAACGGCTCTTACGCTCAAGCCCCGCTCTCGAGAAAGCACCTCCGCGTCTCACGTTCACCAAACGAAAACTCCAGCGACCGCTCATTGTTTTACCGTCAAACGCGAGACAAGAGACATTCTTTCTCATGAGACAATGCGCTGCCTTTTGTACGATCGCTAGCGATGGAAGGCTGGCAAGTAGACGTCCATCAACCTTAAACCTACTCCGCATGAAAAGAATGTTTTAATACCGCCATTTGTTCTTGTATAACTTTTTTTTTTTTTTTTTTTAAATGACTGTTAGAACAGAATCACAGTGAGCTATAAGTGCCCAAATCCAGTTTGTGAAAATTAATAAGTTTTGTTCGGTAATAGGCTACTCATTTGTGAATCCCAGGCAAAGCAAAAAAATTTTTGTTTTGTATCTTTCCTCACAATTCGTCATTGAGCTCACTGAAAGTTAGCCAACTAGCAATAGCCATACGTTCAGCAGCCGTGGTGAAGCCTGCCAGTGGTGTCACAGCCTAGCTTGTTCCAAGATGGCCGCGCTCTTGCCCAGGTCCCTTTCTAATTTTTGAATACAGGGCCTTACCTTAAGACAAAACGCAAATGAACCAGAGCCACAGTACCAAGTGCTTCTGTTCCTCTATAAAGGGACGGTTCACTTTAAGTTTTTGTTGACATTACAGCTTTGATGCATGTTATTTCGAGTGACCCAGTCAGTTTTTTTTGCACGATGAATGACATATTTGATATTTACACCGGATGCTGATGACCTATCCGCCTGCTTTTCAATGGCAGGTGTCAGGGCATTCGGATATCTGCGGTCTACACCAAAAAAGGGCACTTCAGGTACTAACTCCAAAGCTGCTTGGACAGTGAAGTGATGTTCCCGGAAGCAACAGCCTACATAGCAGCACATAAATTATACCGTATTTATTCACAATTGTAAACATTTGAAAAAAAAAAACGATTTTACATGCTAATATTTATATACACACACACACACACACACACACATATATATATATATATAACATACCAGTACTTCCTACTCAGTTCTCAAGCTTCCCATGCTCATCATTCTCAAGATCCCACGTAGTAATGTTTATATAGCAAGTCGCAGCACAATTTCCCTGAGAGCATGTCGCACAGCCATGGGAAACAGTTTCAACCAAATAGCTTCAAAACAACATTAAATTTCACTTTTTGAAGAATAACCGGGTAATATATACGCATACAGCTGGGAGCGTAACTTCACAAGCTGATTTGGAGCTGCATGAATTGTATTTTCTTTGCTTTAAACCATTAATCTCCTATTGCCCTGATACCTGCCATTGTAAAGCCAGCAGGCGTCAGGGACTTCAGTATAAGTATCTGAAATACCCTTCATCGCACACAAAAGCAGTCGGAACCAACCGAATAAATACATTCGATTTAAAGCAATATTTTAAAACTCCAGAAATCTAACGGGGCCTATTAAATAATGCATGGAGTACACACAGGGTTTTTTTTTTTGGTCACAGTTGGAGATGGAATCAGTGGACACAAGAGGCTGTTATCAGACTGCGATTCCTGACGGGCGAAAAAAACAAGTGAGTCACAAGCAAAAAAATTCTGTTCTCCAATCACCGCTCCCTGTTTGGACTCCTCTGAACAGCTCTCTCCCTCTCTCACTGCCAGATCCTCAGCACTTGTGGGGGGGGGGGGGGGGGGGGGGGGCTTTAGCCGCCATTAGCAAAGCCCTTCTAGAGGAGAGTCGACTAATTCCAGAAATCTGCTTAAATATTCCAGCTCACAAGTCACCCCGCGCGTTTTCGTTCATTTTTATTTTTAGGTATTTTTTTATTGGTTTTGTGCCAAAAATCTTCCCAGCAATCATAATTCAATAGCGAAAACAATACGAGCTGCTGGAGGAAGAAAGAAAATCTCCTTTTTCCCCCCCTCTAATAAATCTGTCAACATAATCATTCAAATAGGAAAAAAAAAAATCATCTACTTGCCTTTTTATGAGCTTTCAGAAGCATGTGGGGTTGTGCAAATCTGTGGATTTACTCATGCGATGCTAAGAATGTAAGAAAATGACAATCCTAGACTTTTTTCTTTTGGGTGGGTGGGGGATGGTAGGGGAAGCATGGGGAGAGTTAATCGCTGTCACAACAAACAATGGTGATTAAACCCCTCGGTTTGAGGAAGGAAGTGTCGGCCGAATTAAAAGCCCGAGCAGGGAAAGGCTTTTCACGAGCCACCGCTGTGCTGAACAGGGAGAAAAGGACAAGGAACAGACACGGGGCCTGGGCTCAATCACCATTTGTCCTTAACTTTGACCTACAAGTACAGATACAGCCAAGTCCTTTTTTTTTTTTTTTAGAAGTCTTTCACTTCCTATTCAAACTTACTTTCGGCGAGTTTGCCAATTGCCAAAGTTAACTCACAAAACCGTTCATTTGAAGAAGAAGAAAAAAAGAAAAAGAAGGCAACGACGACTTATATTCATTTGGAATTCATTGTTAAGGACATATGATTGGGGCTTAAAATGTTAAAACTAGGCAAATACACACAAAAAAGTTGAGCTGATTTTTTGGGAATTGAAAGCACAAATTGTGTTAAGGCTCAAAGTTGACCATATTCCAGTGTCTTCAGAGAGAACATTTTAATGCAGCGCAGACACGAGACTTCTCTTCACAACAGTGTGTGCGAAAACGCAAGTAATACCCATGCAGGGTCCACCTAATGCAGCAATTGAGCGATGACTGAGTTTTAACCGCAGCCCAAACCGACCATTACGGCACTGTCGAGGAGACGGAAGAAAATCAATACGAAAATGACAGACAAAAGATGATCTTCTTAAAGAATGCAGATAAGGGAAATTAGATAAAAATCTATGAAAACAAAGCAGCTGCCTGTATTTAAATGCAGTTCAGTTCACAGAACCCAAATACCCTGACACGGACATGCACTGCAGACATAATACAGACGCTCTGGCCCCTGTACAGTCAGAAACAAACAATGGCCCAAGACAAATTACTCTTCCATACAATTCACAAAAGGGATCATTATAACCAAGAAAAATGCTATTAAAGGAAATATTTTTCATGGCTAATCCAAACACATTTTAAAGTAGATCCAAGTCAGAGAAAAGAAAAACATCCAATTACTTACATTGCCAACTAGAAATATATTTAAACTAAAATTACCATCACAATCACAAATTCTCACACTGTAATTATATCCTGCTGAACCGAACACAGTCATTCTCCTTACAGTTATTATCATCATCATCATCATCATTATAATTATCTTTGTCCCTGGCTCCACTGCATACAATCAGGTTTACTGAAACATGCTAGGTCATTATCTCTCAGAGAACACAAATATAGCCCACCACAGTCAATTGCCGGAGTAATCACAATACACCCCAGGCAGTTCTGAGGTTCAGCATCACAACATGCCATTAAATCCGTTTTAAAGCATCCACCACTGTCTTCCCTGACACACCCTACACCTATGTCCTGCTGCCGTTAGCACGTTACTCTACTCGGACCTGTCGTCGGGTTGAGAGGAGGATTTAATCGTAGTGGACCCGCTGTTGGTGGTTTATGGTTTTCCAGCGGACGGCAACCGTAAATGCAATACGGGAGAGCGCGTGAGTGATTTGTGCGGCAAATGCGCGCAAGCGACATTTTCGTTACGGCAGAAATTTGATAGGGGGAGCAAAATTGTTAATAATAGGCTATCTCTGTAGTTCAGTTCTTCTTGACGAAAGACAAAGACTGACAAACTGTCTCCCATAAACTTCCTGGCACAAACATAACAGCACAACAAAAAGAAAGAAATAAATAAAGAAAACACATACGATAAATAACAAAAAATTAAAACATCAGCGTTTTCAGCAAGTTCCAGAACAAAGCCGCGACGATGCAGAACTATCACTCACAAAGGCTAGCGTCCGGAATACGAAAGAGGCTTAGCGCTGCTGCGTCTACATTACTTATTTTTATGGTTTCAGAATGCTGGAAATTGGAGCGCTTTATCCTCCATTCAAGACTGTAATATAGAATCCTCTTATTCAGGGTTTTTTATTGAGGTTAGTGGAAATAAAGGTCATCGTACAAAGTATCCTATTTCGCCATGCACAAGCCTGCACGCTTCATCCCCTGGTTCAGGTCTAGATCGCTTGTTATTAGATGTAATGGCCAGGGGAAATCATTCACCAAAAGGATGTTTTATAGGAGACAGAGAGAGAGAGAGGTTGATAGAGAGAGAGAGAGAGAGGGCAAGGGGGAGGGGGGCAGCATCACTTCTATATAGCACCTTGACTGTGCCAATTATTATTCTGTAGTAGTGGCCTCACTTTTAAAGAGACTCCCACAAGGTGTCCCCTGATTACAGTCTGCACTACAGCGCCCCCCCCCCCCCCCTCCCCCATCAAAAATAACTGGGTACATGGCTGTCTATCCTGAGGACTTGTAATAGAGTTGCCAAAGTGGTGCTTTTACAGAGCTCTGATATGTGGTCCATCTGCTCCAGCCTCTCATCCCAAACTCCACAAATAAACTAGTTTCAGGTTTGCTGTACTCACACTCCCCTTCCACCCCCGTCCAATTTTCATAAGAACGAACCATGTCCACCAAACTGTGACTGACAGTTTCTGATGATGGAAACTTTCTTGCAATGAAAGCCCCTCCCCCTCACATCCCCCCCCCCCCCCCGGATCTGAATTTGTTTTGTTCTCCCACCCCCCTCCCCCCTGCACGTCCCTGCCCTAAAATGTGAACTTTCCGGATCTTTCCCCGGGAGAGGTCGGCGGTTTGACAGGGAGTCAGACAGTCCCTCTCCAGCTGGGTCCTGGACTCTGCCCTGTCGAGGGCTCCTGGGGACTGAGGGAGTGTCAGGGACCACACACTCCAGAAGCAGCAAATCAATATGCTGTCACGGCAACGGGGGAAGCGGCCGAGCTCCGTCAGAAGGAGAGAACAACGCCGGACGAGGCGAGCCTCGCGCCCGTGTGCAAGACATCGCCTCGTCTGTACCGGAGGGTTTTTCGGGGGGACCTGTTCGAGGCTTCGCTTGTCTGTGATGGCGAGGCGCGCCCCCGGCCCCCTGTTACTCTGAGGTGCTGGGGTAATAATTACGGTACCTGACCTGTGGAAGTACGGGGGTCACGGGTTCCCAGCATGCCTCTGACACTCAGTGTCATTGCAGCACAGGCTTCTGGGAAATTAAAAGGAAATGTACAGAAGCCCGTCTCAGAGACAGGTCTTGGAGCAGCGCTTCATAAGAGGCCTGGGCATTCAGTCAGCTGCGATCGGTTCTGTCTGCACTGCCAACTGCTTTATGAATACAGACCCTGATCTCGGATCAGTTTGGCCTGTTTGGCCTCACGGTGGACAAGGTTGTGATACGGACAAGCCAACGCCGATTCTAGATCAGCACGCAGGCTCTGAGATTATTCATAAACACGAGCGATGACCTGGTGGCCACACTGATAGTACAGATTTTTGGTGAAACCCAACCCACATGATTAATTTTTATTGTTCTTGTAACTGAATTCTGATCTGCATTTGGTACCGGTGGACAGAAACAGGCGGGTCTTTCCAGGTTTCAGTGAGGGAAAAACAAGATGTTGGTTGGTGTGTTTGTGAACAAGCCAAGTAAATCCACTTACTTCAAGTCATTTTTTCTCTACCGCAAACAAATTGGCAACACAGTTGCCGTTTGAAGTTTGGTTCAATTAAGAATCCGTTTAATTAATCACATTTTGGGGGCTCACGCACAATTGCATAAACAACAAACTGAGATTAATGTACATGCCTGCTCAAAGTCAGAGCCAGATATTAAAACGTCTGGAATAAATTTCATTAATTTAATCTGTCTGGTAGCACCAGCAGATCTCTAATAAGGCGTTCCAAAGTCTTAAAGCTGATAACTGTTGTGATGTCAAAAAACAAATCAGCATTTCAGCCAGCTAATCGATCCTAATTAATGAGAGAAAGCAGGCACAAACAAATAAAAAGCAGCACATATTGTGCTACCAGGGACCAGACTGGGAGACACTGCTTAAAGGTATCAACCACACCAGTGTATCCCAACCCTTCTTTCGTTAACAGCACACTTTTTATAAGCACAAAATTCCAAGGCACGCCCCGATCCCATTAAACACCAAAGTGTTACAAAATTTCGCACACATGTTCAGTTGTGATGAAATCTGAAAATCTTCCACACCACATCTGGTAAGCTGCAGCAGCACACCAGGTGAAAAACTACAGAAAAGACAAAAAAAGGAAATGTTTTAGGGCTGCTAAGTGTCAACAAGTGACAATATATTGGCTTACAATGGAAAATATCCTTCTGGAGTCCCTGTGTATATTCAAATGTATTACTTTTATGTATTACAGTGTACTTTTACACATATGCCAACATATTTTGCTGCCTTTGCTATGCCCACACCTCTCAACCCAGTCATTCCCAGATCACATAAGGCATCCCACCAAGCTACGCCTGTGTGTCCGTATGTTTTCACTACGTCTGTGTGTCCGTACGGCATCTCTACGTCTGTGTGTCCGTATGGCACCGATACGTCCGTGTGTCCCAGCTCACATACGTTCTGTGATCGGTGGCATTCCGTAGACAAACAGCCGCGTTCCCCACCGGCGCGGTCTCTGCGTGTCCGGAACATTCCGTGGTGATGCGTAAACTGCCGAAATGGACACCGCGGCTCACTCCGTAACTTGTGACTTCCCTTAAAATGCACGGCATTTTTGGGCCAAGTCAGCGCCTTAGACACGCACATTAACCTCTCAGCTGTTCTCCGTGCTTTAAGTTAACCAGAAACGCCTGACTGTTACTTTATTTTTTTTTTTTTCGTAAACGACTGCAGGAATTTGAACAGTTCTCAAACCAAGCAAAGAAAAAAAGCAACAAGGAAAAATTAAATAAGTAATGAAATAAATAAATAACTACATGAGTCATTTCCTTTACCCCCGAACCCCCTCCCTCACAAACTCCTTCAGCCCATGTGTTTTGCTCATCCCCCTCTCATTCGCTGGTGAATTTCCAGCATCGCAGGTAATACATCATGAGAGTGGAGAGCAGAACAGCTTTTCTTTGTGTCAGCTCGGCCCAAATTGAATGCGCTGGTTAAGCGAATTAGTGTTTTTTTTGGGGGGGGGGGGGGGGGGGGGGGAGTCTGAGAAATGCCTGCGCTTTCTGACAGTAACCTAGTCCGGTGGCTCAGTAATTGAATTTGGACCACCCTGCTCAGCCCCATCAGACTGCCAAACACTTCGACTCAGCTACAGGCTTTCAATTCCACTCCCTAAAAAGCAGGATCGGAGAGGGAGAGCCGGTGAAATACGCGACCCATTATTCTTTTTAACGCTGATTTGATATTCCAGAGAAGAGGATGAGATTAGGCACTTTTTTTCTGTGACATAAAGTTAATATTTCCCAGGGCTTTTGGCTTTCACCAACTGCAGGGACTATGAACTGTGTAATGCACTTCGGAAACTCTCCTTCCTGAAAAAAAAAAACAATGTTTCCCCCAGGTACTCGGGAGATGATCAAAACAAATTTCACAAGCTTTGTTACACAACAACAGTGCGTGGGTGGGGAAACAGCCCCCCCCAAAGAAAAATCCTATTTTCCGTTTTGAGCTCACAGAATCCACACTAGTGCATTAGAGACGGGAGGGGGGAGGGCGGGGGGGGCAAACAGGAAGCTATGGGATGCCTTTGATCAGAGAGAACAGAACAGCTTAAACAGAATGTGTGTACACAAGCTGTTCCCCAATCCCCCTTTATAACCTACCGGCCCTGCAGCCAATGCACACGTGACAAAAGTCTGCTCTGGCCACGCCCACATTTCCAGGGCCCCTGATTTGATGGTCCACATAAATAAGAGGCCACACAACAACATAACCTGGCCGCTTTTTCACTAAAACCGAAATAGAAAAACTGTTTTGAAGTTCCGGAAACTGTGCTGCTCTGCATGTTCATTCTGAACCGTGAGGTGGGAAACAGCTGTTTAGAATATCAGAATTTGCATCGCCACAAGTTACAAGAAATGTACGGGTCACAATTCTTGCTACAGAAGTGTAAGGCAAATCAATAAATAAATCAATAAATAAACAAACACAATTGTGAATTTATTTGAATGCACACCCCTCTTGTTTAGCAGTCGACAGCCACAGGGCAGAAGGTATCGAGTCACTGGCGAAGATTATAGCCCAACAATTCAACCATTTAGCCAGTCTTCGCCCATTCTTCCCCGAAAATGTATCCAAAGCATTCCGGCAGTTTCCATGAGGGTTGGCACGCGTGGGCGGACCCCTGGAGAGAGCCGGCCTGTAAAAGCACTGGCCAAGATCACAGACCGAGCCCTGCAGCCCAGACCGAGGCGGGGGGCAGCTGTCCCAAATCTGCCCCTGTCATAGGATCGCAGGACTGGAGCACTGATAGGAGGGCCACGACCAGGGAAAGCCACACCCATGGAGAAAGCCACGCCCATGGAAATGCCACACCCATAAGGAAAAGGCACGCCCATGGGAAGACCACACCCATGGAAATGCCACACCCAAGGGGAAGACCACACCCATGGGGAAAGCCACACCCAGGGAAAGCCACACCCAGGGAAAGCCACACCCAGGGAAAGGCACACCCATGGGGAATGCCATACTCTTTGGCAAAAGCCACGCCCGTGAGAGAGCCATGAACAGAAAAGCCACACAGTGTCAGGACTGAGTCCCTGACGTCTTGCATGAAAGCACCAAACACCTGATAAAGGCACCTAATTCAGGGCGGTCGCACCTAGGCCCGGCTCTCCAGGGAAACCTGTAAGCACTCAGCTCTCTCTCTCTCTCGCTCTCTCCAGCTGAAAGCACCAGTCCCTGTTCACTCCATTTTTTCCCCCCTTAGATCTGAGAAACCGACAGGCAAGAGAGAGATAACCGACAGCTTTCATAACGAAAATCACAGGAACATAACCCCCCCCACCCCCCCCAACCCTTCCACCCACCTCCCACCCCCTCATGCCACCACAATCCCACACCCCCCACACCCCCGTGCCCCTCCTCCTCCCACTGCCCCCCCTCTGAGAGCATCTTTTTGCTGTCAAACTGCCGTTCGGTGTCAACTGTCATGTCTCCTGAAAAAAAAACATTTTTTTTTATTGTTGTTGTTGTTGCTCTTGCTGTCACTGAATCCCAGAGAGAGGAAATGAGCCCCCCAGCTGCCCCCCCCGCCCCCCCCCCCCCCCCCCCCCCCCCCCCCCCCCCCCCCCCCCCCCCCCCCCCCCCCCCCCCCCCCCCCCCCCCCGTCCCCCGTCCCCACAGTGCTGCCAGTCATCTTTATGGAAATGGGGTTCTGTGTGTGGGGTCCTCACAGGGACCTGCAGAACCAAACCCCTCCAGACAGCAAGAATATTCAAATATGCAAATGATATGCGACGGCAGGAGGCGGGGCCAGCGGGGTATCCCGCCAAGCTCTCCCGACGCATATTTTTTTTCCTCCCAGTGCGACGGAGATAAGGTTACCCCACCCTCAAAGGAACCCTCACTTTCTACCAGTGGGTGGGATGGGGGGGGGGCATCTTGACTCAACTAACATTCAGCATTTGCCATTGGTTTGCTAACCCTACGTGCACGTAACCACCATGCCCTTAAATCCATTTGCTATATAAAGTGGCAAACCTCCCTCTCGCATGCGCTACGGGGCTAACCGCTAGGCAGTAGCTTTATGTGCTGATTAATGCGGGAGATATTGGACAGGAGCATCTGTTAAATGGCAGTAAAGTGAAGCGCTGCTATCAGGCCCGACCCTGATGACTTAGCATCAGTTCTGGTCGTTGGCTGCTCCTTAATGCACGCACTTATGCGAGTCTCTCCGGGCGCGAGTAGCTGCTAAACGCCGGAACGTAAATGTCTGGTCGGTTCAGAGGGGGCCCCTCGCCGGCTCCCTCCGGTGGTCGTTTGCAAACCGCGGTCTGGGGCTGAACATCTGCTCGGTTTTAAAAAAAGTAAAATAACGCCACGCACTGGGACGTCTGCGGCAAGAACAGCCAGAGGCGGCCGGGGCGGGCGGTGGGGGGGTGGGGGGTGTGGTGAGACTGCCGCAGTCCCTCAACATTCTCAACCCCAAAAAATAACACCCCCTCTCTGACGGCTCCCCAATAACAACAGGAGCCCCAAAACCTTTTCACTTCTCTCCCGCTTTTCTTTGTTCTTTCTCTCTGATGTTTTTCTCAAACCCTCAAACCACGGGAGTTTGTGTATCTATTTCTGGGGAAGAGATAATTAAAAAAACAATGCATTCATTTACAGTAAATTGAGAGGATTATTTGGCACACTGATTCTGTTCCTCTGCTCCCATTCCCCCCAAAGAATTTGTTGCATTTTTAAAAACCTTATTGAGGGCCCGGAAATGGAAAATAATCAGTGGTCTACTGGAGTATGTTCTAGTAATGCTTCCATAATGCTTAGCGTTATTCAGGTCCAGGTTTACCTCTGTTTTAGAGAGACATTTATCTTGCCCACTAAACACGCAAAACAATAAACCGCATGGATAAATCATCTCCCTTCAACATGAGACAAGCAAGAGCTAAATTAAAAGACAACCCGCACCCCCCTCCACCCCCCTCCCAAAAAAACAAAAAAAAATTTAAATAAAACCCACCGTGAAATTGCATACAATTCCTGCCAGGTTCCATTTGCGGAACCACGGAAATGCGGACTGAAGGTAAATATTTATACGAGCCGTTCGCTCTCTCATCTGCAGTTTTTTTTTCTTTTGGAGGGAAAAAAAAGAAAAACACGCATTTGGCATTAAACCGAGCGCCTCGCTGAGCTCCCCGTCCCACAAATTGCTAAACTGAAGGCTTGACAGTAACTGAGTGAAAAACCTCAGTCCACAGGGAGTTCATGCATTCTAATGGAAATATGCTTTTCAATCAGGCCTTCACTCATAATGTCTTTAAAGCGAATCTGGCTTATTAAGTTTATGAAAAGAGACGCGGCATCGGGGGGCACTGACTGACGCCGGGTCAAACTCAATTTCTCCACGGGTGCTGTGGGTGGGAGGTGGGGGAGGGGGGGGGGGGTCTCCTCAGATTTCAGAGAGAGAGAGTGAGTGTGTGAGTGAGAGAGAGATAGACAGAGAGAGAGAGAGACAGAGAGAAACAGAGAACACCATGTTTAGTGATCTGGACATGTTCATCAGTTAAACTGTATACACTGCTCACGTGTTACGCTTTGGCAATATTTACTTAATGTATTTCATGGCAATAAAACATATTTGATTGAATCCAGAACATGATGGACGCTGCACTGTGGAGCGGTAGGGGAATGGAGAGAGAGAGAGAGAGAGAGAGAGAGAGAGAGAGAGAGAGACAGAGCCAGAGCCAGTTATTATTCTATGCTGTTACATTTATCGTCATAATTATTATTTTAATATTATTATTTTACATGTATGCTTTGGCAAAAAAATACATTTGTATTTCATGCCAATAAAGCAACTTGAATTTCAATTTGAATTTCAGAGAGAGAGAGAGAGAAAGAGTCAGTGCATCTGTCCCTCTCTGTCAGTGTGTCTGTCTTTCTCCCTCAGTTGGGCTGTGTCTACCTCAGTCAGTAACTCCAGTCAGTCAGTTAGTCTGCAGTCAAGTTAAACATTGCAGTAAATTTCACAGAACATGACTTCATCAATTGGAATGCAATTACACAAAACATTTAATATCTAATGCAGCAGGAAAACTCTGTAGCCAGCATTTCTCCGTTTCATACCACTCTAGATGAGATCCTATACTGTCTCTCCGAAGCCTCTCTTTCTGTCAGACTACAGTCCTTAATGTCACTTTATCCCCCAACACTCACACACACACACACACACACATGCACACACACAAGCAAAGAAACACAAGCGCACCAACCTACGCGCGCACACACACACACACGCGCGCGCACGCACACAGGCGCACCCGAACACAACTTCGCTGCCAGCGTGGTGATAAACGACCTCGCCTGAACTCCCATTTCTCCTCGCGCGTTATTTCTCGCTTCGGTACGAGAGGGAGGGAATAAATAAGTAAGCAAATAAATAAATAAATAAATGCGTGATTTCGCCCGATGATGACAGGGGATTACGGGCCGGGCTTGTGAATCTCATCAGCGGGGGCTGACAGGACGGCGGGATGGCGGGATGGCGGTATTTTAGCATTTAAGGAGCGAGCGCACTGCTCTTTCCTTCATCTCCTACATCACCCTGACCTGTTCCGCTGGCGTTCCGCCATTGCGCAGAACCGTATAACACCATCTCACCCCGGCCATATCCACGCTATAAACCACATCAATGAATATATCTGCATTATAAACATATCACCCTATATTTACACCATAAACCATATCACGGCATATCTGCATTACAAACATATCACCCTATATCTACACTATAAACCATATCACCCTATACCTCACCTATACTAAACTATCTCACACTATATCTACACTATAAACCATATCACTGCATATATCTGCATTATAAAAATATCACCCTACATCTACACTATAAACCATATCGCCCTGTACCTTACCTATGCTAAACCGTCTCACATCGCCCCCTACTGTGCAGGAGGGATACAGAGCGCCTTACACCCGTCACACAGGCCTCCGGTCCTCAGGAGTGTGTCTGCTCTGAACGCTGTTATCGGGTTAAAATGCTGCACACTTCTCCCAAAATACAACAGGCCCTTTTTTTTTTTTTTACATCACAGGCAGGTTTTCTGTTTCAAAATGCTGCGGCACAGACAGAGGCACTGCTGAGCATCTTTTAGCCGAGACCCTTTTAAATATTGAATACGTCTGCCATGTCACGCTTCTTTTGGTGCGGTTTTAAGATCAAACGGACTGTGACTGAGAATATTACACACCTGGTCCTCTCTCTGCATGCTCACAGAGCCTACACCCACACCCCCACCCCCCCATCTCCCCCATTCTTATCCCTAAAATAGAACAATTCTGCTCTACATACAATACAGATACACAACACAGTGTGTGTGCATGACTGTGTGTATTTGTGTGCGTGTATGTGTGAGTATGTGCGAATTTGTGAGTGTGTGCGCCTGTGTGTGTCTCTGTGTGCTTGCACATGTGTGTGTGTGTGTGTGTAGGCTTGCCTTATTATGCATGTGTGCTACAAGTACCCAGAGCTTTTCCCTCATACCAATGAGAACCAGATGCTCCAGACACTTAAAAGTCTAGATCTCACAAGAGGGGGTGGGGGGGGGGTCATGAAACTAGCAAACAAAGGCAGCCAATAACAGTCCTGAGACCAGCCTCCAAAGGCAGCCAATCACAGCCCACAAAGCTGCTGCCAAAGAAATCAGCCAATCACAGCCCACAGAGCTACTGGCAAAAGCAGCCAATCACAGCCCACAAAGCTGCTGCCAAAAAAAGCAACCAATCACAGCCCACAAAGCTGCTGCCAAAAAAAGCAGCCAATCACCGCCCACAAAGCTGCTGCCAAAAGTAGCCAATCACAGCCCACAAAGCTGCTGCCAAAAAAAGCAGCCAATCACAACCCACAGAGCAGCTGCCAAAAGCAGACTTCATAAAAAATAAAGCGCATTTAAGGTAAAGAGCTGATCTCACTGGAATCCCTCTCCTTCGGCTAACTCCGGAAGATCCCAATTGACACGGGTGAGAGATTTATACGATGCAGAAAGAGTTTGAAAGGTGGCCCTCTCTCAGGACTTGGCGTGACACAAAGGTAAAATGAACAGGGGGGGGGGAAATGACTCCCTCAGGTGGCAAAGCTTTTCGTTACGGCCTTCAAGAGGTTTTAGCACAGCTCAGAGTCTGGATAAGCAGGGGAAACTTTAAAAGGAGACTGTAAAAGTGAGTAAAAATTATAAATAGAAAGTGAGAGAATAAAGGAGAGGGAGAGAGACAGAGGAAAGGAGAGCGGGCGGGGAGAGAGAGAGACGAGATGAGAGGGGAGGGAGGGAGAGACGGGGCTGACTCATTGTCTTTCTCCTCTGCCGAGCTTTGAAACACTCCCTCGCTTCCAAACCTCCAACCAGAAAAAAAGAAAAAAAGAGGAAATCCACAGAGTTGGAACATAAAACTGTCTGTTATTAACTCAACACAGATAACCCAACACAGAGACACGGCGTTAACCTGAGCTATGAAAGACAAGTCCACATCGGATTTCATAATATATTAACCCGGCACAGACAACTCAATAGCCAACACAGAGACACAGTGCCAACCAGAGCTATGAAAGACTAGCATACATCGGCTTTCCTGTATTAACCCAATACGATAAGATCACACAGAGATTCAGTGTTAAAATGAGCTATGAAAGACTAATACACGTCAGCCTTCCTATATCAACCCAGCACAGACAACCCAACAGCCAACTCGGGGATGCAGCATGAGCCAGAGATATGAAAGTCCAAAATTAATCTACCCCCCGCCCCCCTCCCCCGCTGACACCATCTGGCCCCTCCCAGATCAATCAGGACTGCTGCTGCCTGCCTGACTGATCCTCTTCCATGTCCCCCAAAAACAGCCACTTCGCCCCGTTCCCCACAGACGGTCCCGATTACAGATGCGCTGGAGCCTGACATGGAGCCTTTCCTAACCCCCCTCCCAATTCCGGTCAACATCTACTTGGGAATCCAGTTATAGTAATATATATAGTAATATATAGTAATATATATTGTATTTGTTGAAGGTATTCAAACATATTTCTGTCAAGTCATCACGGCCTGCTGTGGAAGGAACACCCTCCATCATAAAATACTGATCGTATCTGTCCATCTGAATCTATATCTGTCTTTCCATCCACCTATCCAATTATCTATCCATTTACCCATCCATCCTACCAAACACCGCTCGCCCCCAGGTACTCACTGCCACTGAGAACTGTGCTCTCAGTTGTCCTAGCTGGTTAAATAAAGATAACAAAAATAAGCATCCATCAATCTTATCCGTTCGTCCATCTCTCCTCTCCTCTCCTCTCACCACCGGACACAAAGAGGCAGCTCAAAGATTTCGGCACAGACATGGGCGAGGTAAACCCAGGTCACCGGAGATTTTACAACCCGGGCACGACTGTTCCAAATCCCGCTCACTCCCGCCTGCAAACTCACAACCTACCGGAGACTGAGGAGAGGGGCGGGGCGGGGCCAGACTCTACCCAAAACCCTCCCCCGCCTCCCCGGTGGGGTCCTAATCCCCATCCCGGGGCGCCCTACTACCTGCCCCAAAACAAACACAGCCCGCTTCTAATTCACATGTGGAATTTCTCTGCAGACCAAATGCAGGACAGCTAAATGTTTACATGCCTCCCATAATGCACTATTCACCTGAAATTAGCACTCTATCTGTATCAGAAGAGGGCGCAGGCTATCGCCGGTAACCGTTTGACACGAAGTCCATAATTCAATTTTGCACTGACGGATTCACGCAGCCGGAGTTAAATTTGAATTGCGTTGCCGTTTCGTCTTCGCCCCCACCCCACCCAAACACCCCCCCCCCCCCCCCCACCCTCCAAGCCTTTAAGTGCGGAGAGCTGTCCAAAGCAGGAAATACTCGGATCAACCCCCGCGCCTCCAGACAGCTCCCGTCTGAGCGCATCGCTGTCACGCTCGATGATCAGCTGCGAATCTCAGCTTATCGGCCGCGGCGCGGCGTCTGTTTGACACCTGACTGGAATGTCGCCGCAGGAGCACAGCTCGGAGACAGGGCGTGAATTGAAAAGTAACTCTACCTTTTTTTTTTCTTTTTTTTATTTTTTATCAGCCCCCCCCCCCCGCACCCACCCACCCGTCGGTGTTATAAACGCGAGCGCTGACACCGCCTCTGACTAATGTGTGTGCGGAACGTAAAGAAAACATTCTGAATATTCATAGCGCGGCGTTAAATAAAAAGCGGGGACCGGGCTGATCTGAAAGGACACGTTTATGCGCTGAATAGCCCACATTAATTACCTGGGCCGAATCGAAAAAAACGCCGCCTCGGGTTCCGAGGACATTACTCACAAAAGGATTCATTTGTTTAGTAGATGGGCCTCACCCGGGGTGACTTACAGGGATTACACTCGCGCGCGTTATTCATCCGTTTCACGCCGGACCGCTTCGGCTTAAGTGCTCGCACAATGGCAGTGCCCCACCTGGGACTTAAACCCGCAACCTCTCAGTCACAAGCCCCATTAAATAACCATTACGCCGCGCCCGCCGCCGAGCTAGCGTTCGCACGAAGCGGCGCCCGAGATTACAAAGCACGGACCACTGAACTGCTAGCGTGGGTCGGTAACCAACCGACGTTAATTTCGCGCAGAAGATTAAAAATTATTCTGGGTCTTGCCGGGGCCCTCTTCCAGCGTTAGCATAATACGCAACAGCTCGGAATGCGGAACGTTCGCCCGGTCAGGTGACGCGAACGGCCGCTCTGTGGCGATTCACATCAATCAGTCCATCAATTCACACGCAGCTGTGCTTTACAGCCAGCAAACCCACTTACTTACAGTCAGTAGTTTTTTTTTAATATTAGGAACTTTGGCACGCACAGCCGAACTGCGTCTGGCTACAGGAACATTTCGGTGCTCTCCGTGAGTGTATCCACAGACATCATTTTCTTATTGGTTGTAATTGTGACAAAATGGAAATTTAAATCATATATTTGTCTGTTTACATTATGGAATGAGTCCATCATCCTGTTCCACTGACCAAGGCTGCAGACTGTGGTCCTTACAACTCAGGGTCTAAAAGAAAACACACTTGCAGAAATGTCCACCTAGAGAGGTGCAAACATCTCCTACTTCTAGGGCTGCTTTGGTTTTTTTTCTTTGAGAAAACCTTTTTTTTGTTGCCTGCTGCATAATCATCCTCTTAACAGGCTCAACAACATCATTAAAAAAAAAAAAAAACATTTATTAGCATCACAATTTGGAAACCGTTTCCACGTCACAAAGCAAACAGAACTGGAGAAGCTCCAAAGCGAAGGGAATTGTAAATCGATAGATGGATAAGCAGAGCCTGGGGGCCCGGAGAGAACAGGCAGGGATTAGGCCTCACCAGAGAAAGGGGGCGGGGCCAGACCGCGCGTGCAGTCAGGGCCGTGTGCAGAGGGGGTCACTGCTGGTCGCGGGGTCACTGCAGGTCGTGGGTGCGATGAGACCCACATGAAGCCTTAAAGGCTCTTAGGTCCTGAGGCTCTGGGCCTGAGTGAGTGGTGTGCAGTGTGAGCTACAGGCGGAGACATGATGCCCCATGCACAGCTTCCTGAGCCATTCCAGGATTGGCACTCTGCAGTATCAGTGCCTTCCAATCAGAACGCCTCTGAAGCTGGCGGACCCCGCCCACTACCGGCACTCGACCAGACCCGCACTGATTTTGACCAAAAAAAAATGGGGGGGAAAATGACCGTGACTTGAATGACCGTGTTGGGGCTGCACAAACCTACTCCCAGACAGCTGGACAGGGGAGGTTGGGCTCCCCCTATTGAGTCTGCTTTCTCCTAAGCTTTCCTCCTATCCACCCACCTAGGGAGCTCCCCCTTGCCACAGTTGCCGCAGGCTTGGCTTTATGGGGGTTGTAGGCTGGGGTCCACTTTGAAGTTTACTGTGAGAAATGTTGTGTAAAAAGAGTTAGACAAACACACTTGATTTGACATGATTAGTAAGTCCAGGAATGGCTCAAACTGTTATAGACTGGGAGGGTTAAAGGCTGATTTATGCTTCGGTGACAAAGTGTCAAAAAAAGACTTATGCAAATTCGACAATTCTGACATCAAGCCGACACTTTTGAGGGGTGCGAAGGGTGTCCTGTACCTGCTGATTTTTTGAAAGGTTGAGAACACCTGTCAGAAGTGTCACGCAGCTGCAATTGGTTGGCTGAAATAAAAACAAAAGGTTTCCATGGCGATGATGCTAGCTTACTACATTTTTATGAATGAAGACGTATTGTTTACATAGCAAGTTAGCAAAATGGACAAGTTCAAGGAGAAGCTAGCAGAAGAGGTGAAGAAATATCCTCACCGCTACAATTCTTCTGTAAACAAACCCCTGCTGGGCTTGGCATCTGGTTGCTATAGTAACAATATGCATTGTCGCTGAATTATAAATGCGAAACACTGTCCAACAAAATTCTGTCGGCAGACACTTTGTCACGCGACACTGTCGCTGAATCAAAAATGAGCCTTAACACCTTATTCAGTGAGGTACTGAAGGGGGATGTGGGGGTGGGGGGGGGGGTGAGAAGACATACGTCTCTATAGCTGTATTTCAGGAAGCAGAATAAGGTGTCACCTCCTTTCC
The DNA here is from genome assembly GCF_013347855.1 of Anguilla anguilla. NCBI lineage: Eukaryota > Metazoa > Chordata > Actinopteri > Anguilliformes > Anguillidae > Anguilla > Anguilla anguilla. The sequence goes on along the minus strand of NC_049207.1, from coordinate 47,071,546 downwards.
AAACTTGGCGAGAAGAAGCCCCGCTCGCTGTCGGAACCATCCGGAACAACAGCGGCGGCCCTAAATGTTTTTTTCGGGAGGGACGGCGAATAAAGAGAAGGACGAGGGCCGTGGCTCGGGGGCACCGAGGCGTCCCGCCATCATCCCGGCAGAGATCAGCAGACCCGCGGCCCTGCCAACCGAAGGGGCGGC